>NW_027397074.1:41124264-41376423 GCF_003265705.2 Callorhinus ursinus | reverse complement strand
GAAGAAGAGGAAGAGGAAGAAGAAGAAGAGGAAGAGGAAGAAGAAGAAGAAGAAGAAGAGGAAGAAGAAGAAGAAGAAGAAGAAGAAGAAGAAGAAGAAGAAGAAGAAGAAGAAGAAGAAGAAGAAGAAGAAGAAGAAAGAAGAAGAAGAAGAAGAAGTAGAAGTAGTAGTAGTATGATGGCAGCTGACTTAGAGACCTGAGCTGAATCTCAAGGATGAGGAGGGGGAGGAGAAGGCAGGGAGAGAAGTAAGCAAAATAGCAATGAAAGAAAGAACAGAATACATATGAATAATGAGAAAGACTTCGATATGACTAAAAAAGCAGAAAATAACATGAGATGAAGCTGGTTTGCCAAGAGAACATCAGCCTGGGTTAACAACAGCAAACAATGGTCACCCAACTAAAACAGTTGCTTCAAGAAAAGATCAAATGTTGATTCACAAAGTTCATATATAGCTGTGCTGTCCAATATGGCAGTCACCAGCCATATAGAGTTATTTAAATTTAAATTAAGTAAAATAAAGTAAAATTAAAAATTCAATTCCTCAGTTGTATTGTGAACATTTCAAGTGCCCACTACCCAAGTGTAGCTAATGGCTACTGTATTGGACGGTGCAGATATAAAAAATTTCTATCATCACAGAAAGTTCTATTAGACAACTTTCATATAGATCATTCACTAGATAAAATCACAAACATATATTGAAATTTTAAGACAAGTTGTGTAAAAGATCTGCCAGCATCACAAGATCATATCTGATACAACTTTGAGTGGACAAATTCTGCCTAGGCACCTAGGCTTAGATTAAACCCCTGGAATGTAATTGTAATGGGATTTTTCATGTGCCTTCCTCACATTCTTGGCCTGTATATTTCTTAAAGGTAAGTAATTGCATAATACTAACTATATAAATGTGCTTACTGCATAGTTTTATAAATATTGGCAAATTTCATTATAAAAACGATCCATGATATTTTTTTCTCCACGGAAATCCTTAGTATTTCTCATAGCAATAGTGTCCTGAGGAACACAATTGGAGAAACTTTTATAGACCATGAGGAATAGAGGAGATTGATATGACTAGCCTCACAATTTAATAGCATTTGTGAAAAGCATCAAGCAGGATGTTTTCAGGCAGGGGCTTGGTAAGATGTGAGGGGAGGGCCAACCATTAGGATATGGTTGCAGTGGTCCAGGAGAGAATCATGAGGGCCTGAAGTAGGGCATGACTAGAGAGGGGTCCCTGGGTAAGGTGTCAGAGATGCAAAAAGATAACCTACATATGGTCTTTGCCCTAAGCATGCTCCCAGTCTTGTGGGATGACTCAAAGATAAGGACAGATATGTCACTGTCTAAAGGATGCAAAGCCTTGCTACAGAAAGCCATATAAAATACAAGATGATGGCTCTTGGAGAACATTCCCCACCCCCTACATCCTGTCCCATGGCTGAAAATTACATCTTTAGATTAATACATTTGGTTAAGATATTCTACGTCCAGGAATCCTCTTTTCAGAAGAGACAGAAAAGCAGTCTGGATAATAGCTTCAGAGTACAGATTCTGAAGCCAGATCATGGGGAACCAATACTAGCTCCACCACTAGTCAGCTGTGTGACTTGGACAAGTCACTTCGCCTTTCTGAGCTCCAGCTTCCTCATCTATAAAACTGGGCTATTGGCTGTGCCTACTTTATAGGGCTGTTAAGAGGTTGAATGAGTTTTATGACAAGTGCTTATAACAGAGCTTGAAACATAAAGAGTGCTACATAAATATTTGTCCTAATTATTATATTTTTTCAGTCTTGACCAAGTAAGTTAGTAATGACCACATGTGACAGCTCAGTTGATTCCAGGGCACGTGGTCAATGCAATCGGATGGATAGCAGGAAATAAAGAATGTTTGGGGAGCATATGGAGTGGTTGCAATGAGCTCCTCAGCCTCGGGTGATTAGATTAAAGAATTGTTAGGGGAGACAGGTGAGTTTTAGTGAAAGAGGTGAGAGTGTGGCAAAGACAAGTCTCCCTTGTTTTACAATTTTTGGTGATGCTGACATGGATGATTGGGGGCCGTTAAGAGCATTGACTTTGGAATCAGTCATAGCCCTGCATTTCACTAGCCGTGAACCTCAGCATCTCCTTCAACAAAACAGAATAATACCTGCATCATGAGGTTACTGGGATGATTAAATAAGATAATATGTAGAAAGTATGGTTGACCCTTGAACTACACAGGTCCACTTATACATGGATTTTTTAAAATAAATACAGTACATTACTGTAAATATATTTTATTTTTTTAAAGATTTTTATTTATTTACTTATTTGAGAGAGTGAGCAGGAGGGAGAGGGAGAGAGAATCTGAAGCAGGCTCCACTCTGACCACAGAGCCCAACGCGGGGCTCAATCTCATGACCACAAGATCATGACCTGAGCTGAAGCCAAGAGTCCGATGCTTAACTGATTGAGCCACCCAGACACCCCTGTCTTTTCTTTTCCTTATGATTGTTTAATAACATTTTCTTTTCTCTAACTTATTTTATTGTAAGAATACAGCATATAATTTATATAACATACAAAATATATGTTAATCCACTGTTTATGTTTCAATAAGGCTCTGGTCAACAGTAGGCTATTACTAATTAAGTTTATGGGGACCCAAAAGTTGTATGTGAATTTTCAACTGCGCCAGAGGTCAGTGCCCCAATCCCTGCATTGTTTAAGGGTCAACTGTAATTTACAAATAGTAGGCCATCAATAAATGGTAGTTTTTACTATATTTCATTGGAAGGTATCAATGATCATAAGATCATTGATTATAAACCAATCTCAGAAATATGAACATGTGAAAAACAGAATATAGATAGAATGGAATGAAAGGGAAGGAAGCTCATATTTACCAAGTCCCTTCTATAAGATACCAAGTATCTAGCCAATGTATCAAGAAACATGGTATACATTACTCATTGAATTCTCTAAACAGCCCTAGAAAGTATGTGGCATTATTCAGCCATGGAAACTGAAAGTCAGAAAGTTATGGAGCCTGCTCAGACTCACGCAGCTGCTAAGTGCTAGCCCACCATTTTAAATCCTCTCTAACTTCTCCTAAGCCTTCATTTTGGCCCTTTCCTCAGACTGGGTATGGCCTTGATGGGGGAGAGGCTGCAGATGAGTGAAGGGGCCACATGGCTGACTCTTCGCAATCTCAGCGAAAGGAAGTCAGCTGGTAGTAGAGAGCATGAACATGGCCCCTCCCACCCTCTTCTTCAGGAGGCAAGGAAGTGGGAGATCAGAGCATGGGCCCATGCAGAGGGCTGGCTACCCTGCTAATGGGGAAGGATCTCCCAATGAGGGTCAGGCAGAAGCAGATCTTCACCTAATGGCCCCAGAACTGGTCTCCTGTGTGCAACCAGACTTGGCTCTATAGGGGTTCACGATGTCATGGGGGTAGCAAGTGGGGAATTGTGATCTTGATGTAGAAGAAAAGTAATGTTCCTTGTTTCTCCCAACATTTGTTATGAATCATGGATCTCATGGAAAACAATATCCTGGATGTGCAGGGAAAGAAGGCGAACAGGGTAGTAAAGGTATGGGGAAGAATAGGAAATGAGAAATGAAAAACAGAAGACACAGGCATTCTTACCAATGCCATTAATGCCAGAGACTATTTGGATTCCTGCAACCAAATTAAACAGGGGATGAAGGGAATCTCTCTGGCCACTCCTAGGGGATAAACCAGTTCATCCAAAAACAAAACAAAACAAAACAAAACCCCAAAAAACAAACAAACAAACAAACAAAAAACAACCAAAGAACTTACCAAACTCAACACCCAAAAAACAAATAATCCAGTCAAGAAATGGGCAGAAGACATGAACAGACACTTCTCCAAAGAAGACATACAAATGGCCAACAGACACATGAAGAAAAAATGCTCCACATCACTTGGCATCAGGGAAATACAAATCAAAACCACAATGAGAGATGACTTTACACCAGTTAAAATGGCTAAAATTAACAAGACAGAAAACAACAAATGTTGGCAATGATGTGGAGAAAGGGGAACCCTCCTACACTGTTGGTGGGAATGCAAGCTGGTGCAGCCACTCTGGAAAACAGTATGGAGGTTCCTCAAGAAGTTAAAAATAGAGCTACCCTATGACCCAGCAATTGTACTACTGTATATTTACCCTAAAGTTACAGATGTAGTGAAAAGAAGGGGGGTGCCTGGGTGGCTCAGTTGGTTAAGTGACTGCCTTCGGCTCAGATCATGATCCTGGAGTCCCGGGATCGAGTCCCACATCGGGCTCCCTGCTCAGCAGGGAGTCTGCTTCTCCCTCAGACCCTCTTCCCTCTCGTGATCTCTATCTCTCATTCTCTCTCTCTCAAATAAATAAAATCTTTTAAAAAAAAAGAAAGAAAAGAAGGGGCACCTGCACCCCAGTGTTAATGGCGGCAATGTCCACAATAGCCAAATTGTGCAAGGAGCTGAGATGTCCACCAACAGATGAATGGATAAAGAAGATGTGGTTCATATATACAATGGAATATTAGTCAGCCATCAGAAAGGATGAATACCAGCATTTACATCGACGTGGATGGAACTGGAAGGTATTATGCTAGGTGAAATAAGTCAGTCAGAGAAAGACAATTATCATATGGTTTCACTCATATGTGGAATATAATAGCACAGAGGATCATAGGGGAAGGGAGGGAAAACTAAATGGGAAGAAATCAGAGAGGGAGACAAACCATGAGACTCTTGACTCTGGGAAAAAAACTGAGGGTTGCAGAAGGGGAGATGGGTGGAGGGATGGGGTAACTGGGTGATGGGCATTAAGGAGGGCATGTGATGTGATGAGCACTGGGTGTCATAAGCAACTAATGAATCATTGAACATTACATCAGAAACTAATGATGTACTATATGTTAGCTAATTGAATTTTTAAAAAATAAACAAAACAAAAACCCAGCCATTAAAGTCATATAATGATATTAAAATGATAGATGACAAATATGCATGAGGCACTTGGCTCAGCAATTCCCATTTAATCCTTGTAGCAACCCTACAAGGTAGATCATTCTCCTCATTGTACAGAGGGGGGATACATCTTAGGCTCAAAAGATTAAGGAACTTTCCTAAGGTCATAGATGGGAAAAGTCAAAGCAAGGTCTAAATCTAGGTGTAGGTGATTCAAGAAGCTACACTCCTGTCCAGATTGCCATATTGATCAGGAAATTTGGGGAAATTTCTAATTCAAAGTTGATAAGGCAATGACCTGCCAAGTAGATGCTTTGGAACTGATGTCCAGCTTGCCTCTAGGATATAAAAGTTAAATAATTCTGATCCATTGTTAAGAAACATTTATGATCCATGGTCTGAATAGACAGAAATATTTCACACATAATCATATACGGCTTACTATAACGTAATTTAGTAACAGCTCTATGAAGTAGAGATTAGTCACCCTTTTAAATAAAGGAAACACAAGTTTTAATTTGCTTATGGTATGGTTCAGACCAAGGACTCATATCTAGTTAAATCTGGCTTCAGTGCTCATTCTCTTGCCACTAATGACCCATATTATGTGTTAAATGAAATGGTTGCTTGTAGTTAAAATGAAGAGAAAAAGATAGTTTGTATCTTTTTTGTTGTTGTTCTGTTATGTGATTTGTATGTGTACACTTCATATTTATCTAAAAATAATTTGCTGCAAGTTGTTGGTTTTGTTTCAATATCTACTTTTACCTCTGATACTCTAAGTAACAATCTGTTAGCATCACGCTACCCACCTACACCCCGCGTATTTTATCCTAATAATTTCACTGAATGGCTAATGCCAACCCAGATTATTGGAGATAATTTGGGAATGGCCAATCGCCACAATCGAAAACTGGCCAATTCCATCTCCTGTTTAGGGCCATCACGGCAGACCATAGACCTGGAGGCCGCCTTTCTCAGATTCCCCCACATAACTTCGCATCTTTTGCCGCTCGCTCCATCCAGCTGCCGGCTGGTTGCATTTCACCTTAGGCAGTCTGTGGCAATTTTCCATGTCCCAATCTTATCCCTCATTACAAAAAAAGATGGGAAATATAATGGGCTGAAAGTATTCCGATAGCAAATGCCAGACATCAAATTACACAGGTAGTAATCACACAGATTAGGAAACATAATGAATACAATATTCAAGCTGAACACAATGAATTTTTCAGTATGATACAAGCTTCTTGTTAATAAAATGAAATAACAATTTTCTTCTTATTAAAGCTAAAGCGATCTCTATTTTCTAAAGGGACACATGTCACCCAGACCTCTGGGCTGAAATGATTTGAAACTCAATACACACAGGACCAAATGGACTAACAGACACTTTGGTTGACTCTTACATTTCAGATCACGCTGCTGTTATTGCTCATTATGGAGTGGTTTGGAAGTTTCACCTAATGTTTCTGAAACCTTCTCAGAAACGAATGTGTTATTCACAACATGTTGGACACAGACAGGTACTGACGTGGGAATCAGGAGACCTGGGTTTTAGTTCTGATTCTAATTTAGATCTTTAGTTCTGATTTAGCGACTTTGGGTATACAGAGTGATGTACAGGATGAAGCAGTATGAGGCGTCTGCCCTGGGGGGGGACGGAATAAGGCAGTGCGTCATCTGTAGTGAATTTCAAACAGTAAGAAGACTGACTAAAGTCAGCACCCTTTTTTTTGTTACCATGCTCCAACCATCCTCAGCAAGGTCAGCGATAAAATGTTCCTCCTCCCTCTCAAATGTTCTGTTGGTCTAAGTTCTTAGCAATTGATTTTAGTGAATAAATACATAAATAAATCACACACACGCTTCAAATTAGCACATTTTTTATTACTTATCTTTTAATAAACACTGTATTCTACATGAATGTTAAATTTTAAAACACCCAGTTCCACAGTTGGGCTCCAACACACATGGATTCAACAACACGTTACATGCATTTGTTCGGGGAATGTGTGTCCTATTTGTCATCACTTCAAATATTTGTAATGATTTCGACTTGTAATGATTTGAGCTCAGTCTGTATCTTTAGCTCCATGATATTACAGACTCCTAAAGAGATCTGGAGTAAAAAAGCAATAGCAAGTGATCTTGAAGACCACCAACAGAACTTGATTACTTCAGTTCTGTCATTCTATGTGATGACTTGGGAGTTCTTATTTGTTTAAAATGTGTAAGAGTGAATCGGTGTGCATTGGGAAGTGTAAAACTTTTGCTTGCTAAGTTTAGTTGAGTCATAAACTATTTCACTGAATTTGAAAAATATTTTTCAATTGAAATTTATCCTTTTAAAATTTATAATTGTTTTTACAACTAGAGAAAAAAGCAACAAGAAAATAATGGTAACTGATTATCCCTGGTAATTTTGGAAAGTAATTTTGTTATATAGAGGATGAGGTGTTACAAGTGGCCTGCTGTGGGTGTCAGATATGCTCTGTCCACAGGAAGCCTGTGAACCCACCAGTGTAGGGTTCATTTCTTAGATTAGAAGCAGCATTTCCCAAGGATCAGGGATCTGTGGATCACTAATTCACTAGCTCCCTGAGCCCCTCCGTGAAATTAAGTAATAAATGTCATAATCATTATTTTGTTGATTTTTCTTCAGCTACAAAACAATTAAAAATTGTAAAGGGACAAATTTCCATTGAAAAATAGGATTCAGATTCAGCCCAATAGATGTGGGGAGTACTTATTTCCCCTACACCCTCTTGCAGATTAAAAATGTGAGTTACTATAGTCAAAGCTCTGAGAAATCCCACAAAGGAAACAAAGATGTCTTTAACCTAGTTCGTCCCAGTGGTGTTCTGTTTGGTTTTATTTTGGAGTAGAGGTTGGTGAAGGATGGGGTGGGGGGCGGTGGAGAGTGATCAATGATGTTTAGGAGAAGGAAATATCTATCATTGTATGGAGCTGCAGAATTCACTTTGGGTTGGACCAGTGGTTCTCAGACTTGGCTGCACATTAGAATCCCCTGGAGAGCTCTTTCAAATCCCTGTACCCAGGCTGCACCCCAAACCAACTGGGTCAGAATCTCAGGGGAGGGGTGAGGGACAGACCCAGTACCAGTTTTTTGAAAACTCCCGGGTGATGCTGCTGTGTAGCAAAGTCTGAACACCCGTGGGTTCGATCACCTTGAGGTGTTTTTCAGATCTTCAGTGGTAAAGTAAAGCTCTCAGACTTTTCATCCCCTACAGTGTTCCAGTCCCTTTCATGGACTGGTGGTAGGAAGCAGGATGAAAGGGTAAGCTGACCTTTGAGCTTCAGTCAGGGAAGGGATCAGATCATGATTCCTACCTCCCAGCCCACCTCAGTGGCCTGAACTGGCAAGGCTGTCTGGAGCCTGTCAGAAAGAGGATGCCATTAATAATAATAAAAAACAAATGGCTCCTTTAGCCAAAAACCCCCCAGAAGTTGAAAAATGGGATATCTGTGCACTAAGATGGTGCCCAGATGCCTTGAATTGTGAGAAGAGCAGGGAAAGAGAAGACTGCAGCTGGTTTCCCCATTTCTAGGCTGATTTGCCTATTAACCTCCTGGAATTTTGAGCAGCGGTTCGTTTAGCTTGCTTTCCACAACAGCCCTGCACAGGCCCTGCCTCTGGGACACAGTGTGCAAGGGTTTTCATTAAAAAGTTAACATTTGCCACAGAGTTCAGAGCTCCCTCAATATCTCATTGAAAGGAGAAAAACAGCTCAGCTTCAATGAGGCAAATGTCACAGTAAGATAAATGCTAACATTTTCTTGAAAGCCACTGTAATTATTCAAAAAACAATCCCCCCCACCCCCACCCCATCCCACCCCTCACTCCCAGGCCTTTCTTTTTGCCAAGGATCTGCTCCTGCTGTCCTCATTCGGCAAAACTCCCAAGGCCATTTTTCCCTTTCACAACCCCGTAGGCACCAGCCCTGCCATCCGTGGGTGACTGCGAGCTTTAGCAGCAGGTAGGGTCAGGTCCAGTGTCCTCAAGAACACCCCTGCCCGTGAGTTCCAAACTTCACAAACTGTTCCCAAGCTCAGCTGCTGGCTTTTACCAACCAGGTTTAGGAAGTAGAGACCTGAATTGGGAGCCCATAGGGTTGCCCCTGAAAGGCTCTAGAGTTCCTACATCACTCTCTTCCACAGTAAGGGTCACGTTTCAGGATGAGGTCATGGCCAACAGAGGGCATGAAGTCAAACAGAAATTTACTTCCACCCTGAGCACGCTTGCTGAGTGCAGAGGCAAGAATTACCTCCTGCCTCCCTGCTTGTTGGGTATGTCCCTTGCCCTACATGAGTAGGTTCTGCTCTTTGGTTCCCTTGTCTGTGAAATGGGAATAAAAGAGCACTTCTGGAGATCATTGGGACTGAAGATCAAATTAGATAAATGTAGGTAAATCACCTAAACAGTATTTGGCACAAGTGTCACCCTTAACCTGAGTTCAAGTTCTGACTCCTTATTAGCTGTGCCGTACTGACCATGTTACTGAGGCACTAGACCCCCAGCTCCCTTACCTGTGAGACAGGAATACTATTAGTTTCTAACTCCAAGTTTTTAAGGATTTCGTGACCTGTTGCATTTAAATTGCTCAGCGAAATTTTGGCACAAAGCAAATGCTCAAGACCTTCTATCTAAGAAAAGCAGAAAGTTATTTCTGTGTTTGGCAAAGGACAGCTCGGCCTGTATTTTCCAAATTTGAAACTTAATAGACTGAGGCTCATTGACTCTGGTGAAAAGGAACACAGTTCACCTTTTAAAATTTGACCAGCAGTTGGACGCTGTTTTCATATAGCAATTCTGAAATTGACTGTGATCCCACAAAAGCACTGGAGGATATGTTCTATTTACACTGGTAAAATAAAATAAAATAAAAGCAGTGTTATTATGAAATCTTAAAGAAAGGCTTTACCTCTGAACTATAAAAGGATGAATCTGGAGATGATTAAAGGTGATCTGATTCAGATTTAAACTGCAAAAATTTCTGCAGATTTACCATATGCTATCACTCTTTTTTTTTTCTAAGATATGGGCATTTTTGGTAACTTTAAGGAAAAGCTATCAGGATTTTTTTTCTAGCTTTATTGAGATATGGTTGGTATATAGAAAGTTGCACATAATTCACATAAACCATTTTGTGCAGCCAGACGTATGTGTACACTCACGTTATCGTCACCACAGTCCAGGCGCTAACCATATAAGGACCAGGATTTTTGAAAGCCATTCAAAATGGATTCAAGTGGAATAAGCACCCAGAGATATTCCACACACCTCATTTCCTTTCCAATCTCACCCTTTTCACCCAGTAATAGAGAAGTTGATAATATGCAATGAACGAGAAGGTTCAGAGGGGCCCATGACTATTGTTTTCACCACTCTTTCTAGGTATCATTCCCTCTACTTAAACCAACCCAAATCTCACTAATAGCACAGCTCAAGTTGATTGGAAAAAGATAAGGACAGGTTAAGCCACTTGAAAACTCTACTATTCAGCCATTTTAAACAAAACAACTACATATAGCCAGATTTCCTACTAAATTCAAACTTAAGCAATGATTTACTCACATTTTCCTAAGCTCTCAAAAAATCTTTTTTTTTTTTTTTTAAAGAATCAAGAGGAAAGAAACCTATGTCCTTTTGGAATTCAGCAAAGCAAGGCAGAGTTTGAGATAGGACTCAAGTCCTGTTTCATATTTTAAACAACTTGCCGTCTGGTAACATTTTTCTGTTCTATTTTTAATGGCTGTAAAGTTTCTATCACATTCAGTAATTATCTTCAATCTCAAAAGGAGAAAGGAAATTCCATAATAAGAACTACATGAAACATTGAGTGTACAGGTGCCAGAAAATATTGTTTTGTTTAGTGGAGATGAGATCGTAAAAATATGGCTCTTTATAATGCATGTTCTCAAGTTTATTTATAGACACTGTGACACCCACTCTTAAACTCCTTATTTAATCACTAACAGAAACATTATTTCAAAAGGGAATTAGGGTGGTGAAAATATATTTTTAAATGGTATATTCTCTAGAGCAGTCTCATTTTTTCTTACTATTATCAGCAGCAACTACCCAGAAAAAAAAAAAAATCAGGAGGCAATTTAAGCCACAACAAACAAAAGCATTTTAAATTTCTCAGGGGCAAGCTGCACTCCATCTTGACGGAAATTGGAAGGGATACCAGAGAGAATTTATTGTCTGATGACCACCCCTAGTTATTTAAGTGAAAGCTGTAAGAGAAAAGTACAGCAGCAGTTAAGAGATCTGATATAAACTTTCTTTAAGGGCAGGCAATGTGGAGAGATTTTAAGATTTCACGAATTTTATGCTTTGGGACCAAGGATACCTTTGCATATGTTAATATAGCATTTTTGTGTGGTATAATTGCATCTTTAGCAATTATACCAGGTTATTATGATTACTTTTGAAGGGGCAAAATAATGACTTCGCTAATAGTGAATTCCATTCAGTGCAGTTAGGAGTAAAAATGTCCATCACCCTGACCACTCGCAGTGGGGTCATTAATAGTTACTTTTCTTCCACTTATAGACAATGTGCATTAACTGGATGTTAGAAAAGCAAATAGTGCTTTTCTGCCTACTAGAAAATATTTTCCTAAAAGAAAAAAATTATAGAGCACAAAGTGATATGCTTTACCTCTATCAAAGTATCTACAAAGATGTATCCACTTCTTAGAGGCTCCTTCATTATCTAATAGAGATCTCATTAATAAACGCAGTAGAGTTAACCATCTATATAAGTATTTTTTCAAATCTCAATATTCTAAGTTTATGTTCTATGTGGGAGGTAGGTTTACAAGGGTTTTTTCCAGAAGAGACACTGTAATAATGGTTTTGATACAGAATATTAACACTGGGAAAGTTTTACATACTTACCATTAAATGAAAGGGATTTTTCAGGATACCCCGTCACTTTTAATGAAGGGGAGTGCGATATGGAGAGAACATAAAAGAGAAGAATTTTTGTATAAATTCCTCACAGACCCACTTCGGATTTTTCGGCTCAGTTGATGAAGCAAAGTGAGGTGGGCATAGCCCTGTGTTTAATTTTTTACTGGCAGAAACAGTGAGGACAAAATAGCCCACCAAGGCCACCCCTCATTTCCACTGAAAGCCTGGTAGCTGCTGAACTTGTGATTAGAGCAAGATCCACTGCAGAACCCCAGACTGGCAAGTCACAGAGGCTGATGGCCCTCTAACATTGTAATGCCTTGGGTTTTCTTCTGCTGACCCACGAAATGGGTAAATAAAGATATCCTTCACCAAGAAATAGAGACTGCTCCCAGGGCAACACTGGGGGATTCTGGCAGTGAGCAAGTGTCCTGCTGGCCTTAGTCGTGCTCATTCATGGATGTGAAGAACGCGTCGGTTAAGAGCAGTAGACGAGGCATTCAGGAAACCCGACTGCTGATTATCCGTTATCTGACCACAGAGCCTGGATGGGAAAAACCCTACACAAAATCTCTTTGTTATCCAATTCAGATGAGTGGTTTTCTCAGTTTTGTTTCCATTAAACATTTACAAAGAGATTATCCCAAGTTTTGCTTATTTAGTTGTTTTTGTTTTCTGGCTTAACATGCAACACATTACCTAATAAAAATCACACCACATTAAACAGACTGTGTTGAGTATACTGCAGTTAGTGTGACTTTACTGGTGTTATTCTAAGTGTCTGTTCTCTAAATTCCCTTGGAATTTATGCTGTTAACTCCCACGGATACGAACAGACCTCCCAAGCCCGCAGTTACACAAGCTGTATATTTATGAGGAGGCAACTGAACTTCTAGATGCTGCACACAGGGCTGTATTTTGTCCCTGAACACTTGAGTTCCTGTACATACTTGTTTGAAAATGTCTCTTAAAATATATGGTTTAGCTGGACAGGCTAAAAATTTTGTGTGATCAGAGAGAATGTTTAGAAACGTTGTTTGGTGAGGGAAATCATGCTTTAGCACTACTTCCAAGAGAATAAACAATGCAATGCCCCTTCTTGGGGGCCGTGGGTATGCCGGGTATTGCTAATAAAACAAAGGAGAACACAACTCTCAGAAAGGAGTGATACAAAAACTTCAAATATTTAATTATTTGGCCCGGAAACATATATGAGGACCCAAATCAGGTCCTTTCACTAATACAACAAACACTAAAATACCCCTGCACAGGCCTTTCAAGGGGAAAGATTAGGCTAAAATCAAAGAAAAAAGTCTCTTGGTGAAGTTTGCGGCTATATATCTGAAGAGAAAGCTTTCATTTTTGTCAGGAAAGTTTTCATCTGATTTTAAAAGATTACAGTTTATTTTATACTTAGGCTGAGGGGGTTAACTTTTCCCATTTAATTTATGAAATATTTGTTTGGTATTGTTGCTTATGTTCCAACATTATAACTTTATTCTATAGGGCACTCCACTTCTAATAAGAGAATTCACCCCAAACTGTGATAGGTTTTTCATTTGTAACAATTGCTTCAGAGCAGTTCTGAACAATTAGCTGAATGTTGTTGAAAATGGGTTTAATTTTTTTAAGTTCCTGATTTATTCTGATTTGCATTACTTAATGAAATCTAGTCGTGAAAAATCATGGATCCTGATAAAATCATAGATTAGAAAATAATGTGCATGCTAAGCTTTCCTGAACTTGTTCTTCATTCAAACCCTTCGAACACTACGAATCACTGATGACGTAGCGCCACCATCTGGAAACTTTCAGAATGGCAGCTATAAGTTCCTTCCCCTTACAAAGGTGAGCTCTTTCCAAACAAATGTTTATCTTAGGGAAAAAAAACAAAAACAAAAACTTGTTCGGTTTACCTAAGTGCCCTAATACTGTCCTAAATACTCAGTGTAACATTTAATCCTTTTCCTGTGCCATTGTCTCTACAGAAAAAAGAGAGATTCACTCCACATTGGAGAGGATGCTTTCCTAAACGTCTGAAGACTGAATGACCCCTCATAAATACAGAGGGGTAGGGCATGAAGAAAAGCTGAACTTCAACATTGTAGACTTGCAACTTAGACACATATATGGTTACTGCACATGTATGCGTTCCAGGACGTTAAAATTCCTCATCTGTAGAATAATGGTAATAGTATTTTCTTCGCAGTATAATTGGAGAATAAAATGAGATAATGCCTGTGAAGTGCTGAGTACAGTGCCTGGCACATACTATCAGTGAATAATGGGCGGTATTATTAAACAGCTATTTAAATGTTTTATTTATATATTTATATATTTATATAAAGGTATTATTAAATACCTTTTATATATATAAACCTATATATATATATTTATATAAAGGTATTATTAAAACAGCTATTTAACTCCTTGTAAAACATCTGAATTAACATTCACAGTGTTGGCAAGGCTTGCAAGACAAGCTGTCAGGTCCAGCTCCCGTCCCACAAAGAAAGTTTCCACACTTTTTTTAAAAACCATGAGAAAGTAAGGATCTGCCATCCTCTTAATAAGGTAATCTACTGGCCAGGTTCTCTACCTCCTGCAGTCTGGCCTCAGTCTCCCCCTCCAGCCCCACCGACCCCCACCTAACCTGCCACCCCCAACCACTGGCTCTACTTCCAGCCTCCGCCTCTGTCTATTTCCTCGTGTCATCCCCTTTACCTGTGCATTCCGCCTCTCTCTGCTTATTGGAGGCTCACTTCTCTTGGAGGCTTAGGTTTCACCCTTCCTGTGATTCCACCTCCCCCTCTCTTCCCCACTACCCATTCCTCCCACACTGGGGAAGTGTTATACTCGTGGTTTTTCCTTTCCCCCCTGTTTATAACTTGCTTTTGCATAGCTGCAAACTCCTGACCAGGAAGCACAAGATGCTAAACATTGCTGCACCCAGAAAAGTGGCTGGGTGTTTGATTTTAGGATACTAATCACAGTGATGAAAAGGCAGTTTCATACCTACAGCTGTACAAATAAGATGATCTGCCAAAACTTTGACCCAAGTGGATCATGGAAATGAAACCAAAATCCCTGACCGAAATTAATAAAGAACAACTGTTCACATTAGCAAACATGAGGGCTTAGCTCCTGGGCCACACCAACAGGAAGGCAAGGGCAGATTTTTTTTTTTTTATGGAGATAATAAGGTGAAAGTAACATCTCCCTATATAGAACCTTTCTTTCCCCAAGCAGCCCCCTGGGTAAGAACCTATTTGTGCATCCTTAGTTACCACCCCAGCATCTCTCTGTGGGGGTAGAGAAGGCACCTGGAGGCAGGCAGGGACTCCCAGAACAGGGGAGGCCTGGCCTGGGGCCGGGAGGCCCTGAGTTGGAAGCCTGCTTCTACTACTTACTAGATGTGTGACTCAGTGAGCTGTTTACCTCTCTGACAGTCACTTTCCTCCTCTAGGAGATGGTCAGAATAATCCCACACAGGGTTGTGAAAGGAGTAGATGATTCTCATGGTCTATAGCATGCATGCTAAGGGTCAAACAAGTGTGCCAGAAAAGAACACAGGTGTTTGGAAGTTCCTCCCACTGCATCTTTGGCCATCATTTCAGAATTCCCTAGCATTCTTTTTTAATCCAAAAGGCTTAAACGCAACTTTATCCCAAAATCACCAGCAGAGGTCACTCAAGGACAGACTGAATTCTTACTGACCCCTGGCCTGACTCCTAAATGAAAGGCTGCATTATTAGAGTTAAAATACCGTAACATTTTACGGTAACACTTTGTTTTAATGTTATTATTCCATATTACCCATTAAGAGCTACACTGCAGCAATTTGATCAATGTTCTGCTTACAGTTTTCTTCACTTAAAATCTATGTGCAAAGACCCAGCTAAACACAGTGTGTAGAAGAGGGACGGAGTAACGACATCACATTTTCAGTGACATAAAAAAAGAGAATAAACCGATGATGAGAGCAGGCAGAAAGAGACCCGGGCCTGCACCGGCTTAAGCAGTGAAAGGTGACTATTGGGAGACATATGATGGTCTCAGGGAGACTCGGAGGTGAGTTTCCATGCTCCTGTGGTCTGGTGATATGAGGAAAGGAAAACTGGGAGCCTCAACCCTCAACAAGTCCGACCTGGTTGCAGTAAATACCAGTAATTCTGTGTGACTAGACTTAAGGCCACTTAAAATGAAACATAGAAATGTTACAAATGCCATACTTTGTGGTTTGGGTTTCCTGCTGAGAAATAAGAGACCTATCTTATGCATTGCTTCACAGTTAAAAAAAAAAACTGCTTTCATATCCATTCTGTTATGGCACCTTCAATGTCATTCCAGGAGTGCCCATATCACAAACCCTTCTTCGGGGCACCTGCCACATCTCATGACGTTTTTAATCTGCCTCAGGTCATGAAACATAGTAGGAACTCTGTACATATGTGTTGAATGAATGATCAAAACAGATCAAACCAGAACATCAATTACTTATTTCCTTGCAACCTTATTATTTATGTATTAAATTTATTATACACATTTATCAGCTCATTTGGCCAACATTTTAAATGGGCTTAGATCCAATATCTGAATGGGCTATAGTTTTAGGTACTCATCAAAACTGGTGAAATCCAGCACAGGGTCTTCATGTTGCAACCTCCCTCTCTGAAATTTTTTGGAAACTAAAAATCTTGCAATGGCTTTGATGGCTAGGAGGCTAAAGATTCTATTCTGCATCAGCCAGATGTCAGGGTGCCTACAGAATGTGCCCCAGGCCACAGCTCATGGATGGCCCTCTCTGTGTAGGGCTAGGGACGGGCAGGAGATGTCCTCTCCACTGTGGCACTCAGAATAGAGCCAACCAGTCAAGTCAGTGATGGGGCAACTAGAGATATTCAACTCTAAACAGAACGGCTATAGAGGTGGCTGAAATTGAGCAAGTAAAAACATCACTGGGGTTAAAGCAAGGTTTTAAATCAGAGTCTAAAAATCGTATCCAAAAGGGGCATAGGCATTCCTGGTGAAGAGTAGAGGAATGGACAGGAACAGAGTGTTGAGAATGGCTACATTGCCTGCAGAGCATCCCAGTGAATTTGCTCGAGGAATAAAGACAGAGATTACTTGTTCGACAGGTGGTGGTTTAATTTTAATCACTGGGAGGTTTAGATTTAAGATGGGAAATCAGTGAATTAGCATCATAGATCATCAAGGTTTTATTCATCTTTGTATAGTCAGTGTTCAGTTCATTTTCATTTGAATTGAATTGGACAATCAGGCAATTCTAATGGTTAGAAATATCTTCCTCTAGGTATTTTCAAATTTGGGCTCCTTTCAGCCTCCACCCATTGAGGATTACTCAGAACAACTGTAATCTTTCTTCTAAGTGGCAGTCCTTCAAAGGCTCAAACACTGGTCCCTGCCTTCCTCTTGTCTTCTGCAGAATAAACACCCTCAATTCTTTAACATTGCTGTGTGCCATGCTGCCAACCCTTCACACTGCTGGTTCTTATCGTTTGGCCAATGGTCCTCTTTAAATACAAGAACATCCAAAACCAGGGGCCTTAATGAAGCCAGGCCTCATTTCATGAGCACTTCGTAACTACCAGCAAATTCGTCCCCTCTCAGCACCAGAATTTACCTGTCTCTCTGGTCTCCCTGTGATGAGATCTGGATTTGCTGCCCATCTCCTTTACGGAATTCCAAATGCACCCACCACATAATCCATTTTCACCACATTTTCATAAGGAAGTGGTCGCTGCCACCATTTTTCACAGATGAGTGGGGATGGAATAGAGCAGAAACTGGAGAAACATGAAACAAAAATGTGGAAAACAATTTACCTGGCTAACACCGCTAGCCAGTGGCCAAGGAATTAATGACATACAGTCCTCCCAGGACTTCTTGCCCAGGAGGACTCATTTTTTTCCCCTTACATGAGACCACACTGCTTGTGAAGATAGTCTGGCAACTGGGAATCAGAGGGAGAGAGCCTGAGCTTCTGGAGAGGAGTTGGCCTTCTTTGTGCGGAGATCTTTCCACTCACCCAGCAACCACACCGAGTGCCCGCCTCCCAGCTGAGTCAGAGAGAGAACACCACAGCAAGGGGGATCTGGCCACCAGGTATTTGTTTCATTTGCCAATTCCCTTTCCGTGGCAGCCAGGGGGTGAGCCATGCCCTTGATGGGCATACATGGATACGGCACATGCTATCATTCATTAGAGAAGGTGGAGGCAGCTTGTGCCTTGGAAGTGGTAGGGGTTCATCCAATCGGTGAGGATAAGAATTGTGAGCAATGAGAGGGGGCCTGAAGTGTGGACCTCCAGACAGAGCCCAAACACCTGGCAAGTTTAGTCCACCGCCAATAACTTGATTCCAGTGTAGTCTATGTAGCTTACATCTAATTTAGGGGGCTGGGAAGCAATTTGGTTAAGAATTGTGGCAACCCACTCATCAACTTTATCACCAATCTTTCTCTCCCTCTCCCTCTCACACACCCCTACACCACGCACACGCACATACTGCGCACACTGCACACAATGAAACCTTCCTTCTAGGAAGAAAATTGCAGTGGTCAATCTCCTGGCAGCCTCCTACCCCAGGGGCCCAGCGCCACCCAGGAAGAGTAGATGTCTACTTCCACCATGGTGCCTGGAATGAGGGGCCACTCTCCCCATGGCTTCTGGTGTCTGAGTGCCTGGCCTGAACCCTGAGTCTGTCAGCCATCTTTCCTAGATAATGAAGTACGGGCCACTTACAGAAGTGGCGATTTTCTAGCCGAGGAGCTGAGACAGTGGAGCTGACTCTCAGCTGGAACGTCTCCCTTGGTCACCCCACCTTCACCCCTCCCCAATTCCCCAGTCACTCCCTGCTCTCTCCCAGGACAACTTGCATTTTAGCTGAAGGTAATGAAAGAAAGTTGGCCCTAAAGGTGTCTCTGGGTGTCTCTGCCCAGAACTAGAGAGAAGTTTTTGGCAGAACTTCCAAAGTACCAGCAAACTCTGAACGGGGTTTGGCAGATCACAAACAATTAGGTGACTGCACTCCATAATCAGCCCACAGGGATGGGGAGGCCATGCGCCTGCCAGATTTCTGGTAAAATGTTGCTTTAGTTGGAACGAGAGTGCTTTTCCTTCAGTGTCCCCAGGCCCCGAGGAGGCTGGAAGGAACGCCAGGACCTCTTATTCTGGGCAAACACTGACCTGTCAGTGTTTTACAGAGGAACTTCAAGCTGGCAACCACGGAAGTCTAAGGGGTCTCAGAAACCCACGTGGCCTGTCTGTTGGGAGAGAGGTACACTCAGAAAGAGCCCTTTTCTATTTTGTTCCAAATGTATAGAAGCTGTGAGGCCTGGTGGTAGATCAGCTTTCCCACCAGGAAGGAGAAGTGAGTGTGATGCTCTGTGGGCCTGGTGCCTGCCTCCAAATCACTGGGAATCAAGTCACAAATGGAGCGGTTCCTTCTGACTTGAGGCCACGGGAATGATCCCATTCCCAGCAGGGTGGAGCTGGGGGGAGACTGTGGGCCATCTGTGCGTAAGTGGGTGTGCCTCAGCTGGGCTTCTCCGAGGGGCAGCCCCTCAGAGGGCCTCAGAGATAGGAGCATGAAGGCCCACCTGGGTATCCTGGCACGGGGCTTGCATGCACCCAGCTCTGCCGCACAGATGTGAAAGCAACTGGATTTGCCCAGCAAGACACTGTCGCTCCCCACACTCCCCAGTGAGAAACGTGGGGCTCTGGTGCTTCTCCATCCCTTATCCCCAGTCAGAGGGTGGGCAGGCCGCCCCCTGGTGGAGCACAGGCACTGACAGAGATGGAGGCCGTGATTTAGCTAATGGGGAAATGTTTCCAAAACGGGCTACAAGTCAGTTTACAAAAATGGAAAAGGAAAAAAAAAAATTCTATTAGGTTGCAATCTCTTTTTGGGGAATGTGTTTCTAAAGGGAGTTTACATGCCATGGAAACAAATCCCTGAAGCCCAGTTTCAGCTTATTAGCGCTAAATTGGCCACAGCAAATGAGCACTACAATTGTCAGTGACCTGAGGTTTTATAAGCACACTGGGACTGTTTGCGGAGAATTTACATGCACCCTGCAGAGCAGCTGAGGGGAAGCGATGCCATCCGCTCTTCCATTTCCAAAGCCCAGAATAGCAATGCGGCCCGCCCCTTCGTGCCCCTCCATGCAGGAACCTCCTGGGGCTAGAACCAGCCTTGAGATCTTTGCCCTACAGCTTAGCTTTACTACAAAGGCAAGAACAGGAAGCAAAAGGCACAGTTAAAAAGTTCTCCTTAGGGAAGGAGACTTCATCTCTGTTTAAAATGGACTTGAAAGGGTCCTGTCCTGGCAGAGAAGTGGTGAGGGTAGCCGAGGAAAACCAGTGATAAGGGGGAATAGAGAGTGGCCAGCTCCTGGTCCTGTAGGGAAACTGGCAGGGGTGACTGGGGAAGCGAGCAGAAAAAAAATCTCCTCTTGCCAACAAGTACGCAGCTCTGAGAGGGAGCTAGATCCAAATCTGCCTTACCTGATGATGATTTTCTATCTTCTTCTCTCACAAAGTCTCATCCTCCATGGAGTTCACATGCTGGGGACAGATAGGAAACTAAAATATGCATATACATGAACAAAATCATTAACATTCTGATCGGTTCACTGGAGGAAATTAAGCAGGCAGCTGAAAAGGAGAGGGAGGTGGGAACTCACATTGGAAGGGTGGTGAGGCCTGGGTGGGGGGCATCTCAGTGAAGCCCTCAGAGGATGAGAATAAGACCTCTGAGAAAAGCAGGACCAGAGGGGCTTTGCGGGCAGAGGGGCAGTGAGCATCCAGTCTGTGAGTGTGAGCCGGGAGGGAGCTCCAGATGCTGCTAGCCGTGAAAGAAAGCTGGTGCATGAAGAAGAGAGGTGCGATATTACATGGTAGGGGTGGGCAGGGGCTCAAACACACAGAGCCCTGTTCCAGGGTTAACATCTTTTTTTTTTTAATTTTCCTTCTTGAAACTCTTTTTCTCCGTATCTGTAAAATAACTATACCATCAGAGCAGTGCTTCTCCAAGTACTCTGACAAGGCCATGACTTCCTTTGCTAGCTCATCTTCACGCACACACACAAACACACGAGTACATACACATGCACACGTACATACACATGTACGCATATACATGCACACGTACACATACACACATGCACACATGTGCATGCACATGTACGCATATACATGCACACGTACGCATACACATACATACACACATGCACACACACGTACATGCACATGCACACATATACATGCACACGTACACATACACATACATACACACATGTACACACGCGTACATACACATGCACGCATGTACATGCACACATACACATACACACATGCACACACGTACATACACATGCACACACACACATACACACATGCACACACGTGTACATACACACGCACCCATATACATGCACACGTACACATACACATACATACATGCATACACACATACACACAAACACACTCTTGAGGGTTCCTTTGGGCTGGATTCTTGGCCACTTGCTCTTTCCTCTCTCTATCTGAGCCACTCTTGTGGTATCCTGCACTATAATACACCTCTATGTTAGTGACTTTCAATTCTGTCCACTCTCCAAACTCCCATATTTCATTAATTGATTAACTAATTCAGTGAACATTTATAAACACTTATTATGTGCCAAGGATTCTGTAAACTTCTGGGAATATTAAAAAAAAATCAGATAAAGCCCTTGCCTTGCCCTCTTAGACCTCCACTTGGGGATTAGACGTTAAGAACATCTGCAAGAGTAGAAAGTGGAGAGGAGTATGTCATCCATCATAGGGGTTTAATGAGATGACATTTGAGCTGGGTCCCCAAGGAAGAGTAGAAGATTTCCATTGAGAAGAAGGGGCTGTGGGTGAAACACCAAGACAAAGAGACTGCCTGTACAAGGCATAGAAGAGGAAATGGTCTTTAAGGGACCAGGAGTAGCTCTTTGCATCCTCCCTGCTGGGCCCCAAACCTGTCGGACAGGTGTGTCAGGGTCTCAAGAGGAACATGAAATACCACCGCCATGACGGTGAGCACCCAGTGTGTGAAGAAGAGGTTCAGACAGCTGGAAAGCAATGTCTACATGTGAAAAAGCTGTAAGTCTGAGCCTGGGGGGGAGTACTAAGAACATTGTGGCAATGATCCCATGATAGTTTACCAGGACAGATAAAACCCAAACGAGCAAACTTGAGACATTAGAGTCATGAAGTGGATGGACATCCTGGTCTTGGTAGTTAGCACTTTCCTAAAATCTCCTGGACCAGGAATGAGACCTTCGATAAGAAGAGGACTGAAATATCGGGAGAATCCATTTAACACATGGTTATACAACTGGAAAATAGCACCTTTGGGAAAATATTAACAGAACTGGAATTGTACAGTTTTTTGTACAGATGGAAGAGTGATTATATGACCACAATATATAAAAGGATTTCCTATGAAAAAAGATAGCTGATCTTGTTTATATTTTCTTTTCACTGGGGAGAGAAGGAAAACGGTTACTTGTAACCAAAAGGGTTTTGATTGACTATAAGAAAGAGTTTTCCAGACAAGAAGGTCTTTTTAAAAATATCTCCAATGCTTGCATCTCTGACATAATTTATGGGTGGATCTGCCTGAAGCATGTTGAAAAGGACCAAGTGAATTCTCAAGGAAGAATTTTTATTCCTGGGCTGATGAGGTCAAGTTGTCCATGAACAATCCAGAATTGGTCATTTTGGCCCATGGTAGAAACTTCAGATTCTCTTGCCAGAAATATTTTTTACCTAAAGCCTGTTTACTCTACACCTGCTCACACTCTCTTCCTTAATTCCTGACCAGTTAAAGAGAAGATGGAACTGCCAAATACACCCTGCTCCCTGCTGCCTTCTGACTCTATTTCAGACTGAGTTAACCAAATAGTTCATATCTTCATTTGCTGTCTGCTGGCATTATCAAAGTCTTTTTCCCTCTACTTCCTAATAAAGCTCTTTTTATTTGTGCCTTAATTGCTAGCCCTTATTGCCACAAGAGACGGAATTCTTGTGCAAACTGTATTCTATAAACTTGTTCAATAAATAAAATTCAAGTGTTACCATGCCTTTCTGATGAAGGTTTGGGGAAGTTCAGAAGCCGAAGGCAAGAAATGAATTATTTGCCCAGGGAGTCACTAAGAAAGAGTCTATTGCTGGAACGACCATCCCTAGAACATGGGGAAATTTGCAGCTTGAATTTGAGACCCTGTCAGAAGGGGTCCAAACAACATTAAGTATCTGGGCTACAAACTATGAGGGGTTCTTTGTATATCTTTCGTTGCAGACAACCACACCCCTCTCCTCTCATCCTATTCCTGCCCCCCTTCACATTTCCCTGGGGGCTGCCTTCCAACAGCTTGTGTATTGGCAGAGGGCCGGCTGCCCACCTCCCTCAACCAGAGGGCAGCCCCGACCATGATCACACCACATGCTTAGTGAATTAGAATCGGGACTCTCGCCTGAGCCAAGATTGTCAGAGTGCCAAGCACTGCAGGAAACACCAGATTCCAAGTACCATCTTGTCGGACCCACTAAATAGACCTGCCACCTTGACTATCAATCAAGCTGCAAAGCTGTCCGATGCTCTGTCGCTCTTTGAGGGATAGCTGTGGGGCTTCCGAAGCTTCCTTGTCACCAGGCTGAATAAAGCTACTAATTTGTATCTAACTTATCTTTCAAAACTCCTCCAAGCTCTCCAACTTCGATGTCAAACTATGTTAACAACGACTGACTTGGAAAGTCCCTGTAGGATTTGTAAGAAATTAATGTTAGCTTCCTCTCAACAGAAAGCGAGGGCTTTGCAAAACACACCATATGCTTGTCACTTTGCCAATGAATCAAGATGTTTTTGCAGTCTTCCGAGTCTAAGTAATTAATGGTAATGTCTAAAGATTACCCCAAGGTTCAGGGAGTAAGGATAGGGTCTTTGCACTGTCCAAAGTTACCCAGCCTCAGCTCAGTCCAATATTTCATGTGATAAATGGGTCAGGCTTCATGACCACCCCCCACACACACACCCCACTCATCACCAGTGTTCATTCTCTTATACTTTCTTCTTCTTTCTTCTGTAATGAGATTCTCTGGGTTGCTTCAAGCAAGTTGCTTCTCCTCAACCCTCAAATAATAGGCTTCCACCCAGGTTCCTCCAGTTTCCCTTAATGGATAAGAGTGTGTGTCTAATATTTTATCTGTTAACGTTAACACTGTTCTTACCAAGAGATTAATCTCCTCTCAATACACTCTCACCAACTAATTAATCCAAACCAATAAATCAAACTAAACAAATCAATAGCCCCACGAATTTGGATGATTATAGAGATTATAGGTTTTGTTAAGATTTTTTTGAAAGAGTAGATACTGAGCTCTTGCTTTATAAAATAAAAAGACACCTCCATGAGCTTTTAAAGTATTTCCTCTTAATCAGCAGAACCCTTCTTTGATTCTGTGATCCTTTGGGTGGGGGTTGGGGGAACTGCATCACTTAGTACTTATTCTTGATGCATCTCATCTCTCATGTCAGCTTGTCAAAATGAAGTGCTATTCAGCCCTCCCCAGAATAGGCCATCATGGTATTTTAATTGAATAAACAGAAAAGTCTCATTCATTGCAGGATGTGATAGTAATAAGAGTTCATTGTAATAAAGTATTTCCTATATGCCAGATGTTATGTTGAGAGTTTTACAATCATTATTTCCTCTGATTCTCAAAAAGGCTCATTTCTAGATGAGGAGACTGAAGCTTGAAATAGTTCCATATTGTTAGTTCCAAGTCATATAATCATTAAATAGAAGAGCCAGAGTTTGAACTGGAATGCTCTCTAGAACATCACTCTCTGTGGATTCACTTCTCACAGAAGGCTAAACCCAGACACAGCCTTCCGGGACAGAATACCATAGATGGTGGGGTAAAGAGACCTTTGCTACTAATAATGACAGCCTTGACATAGCCTTCAGAATAGGATTCAGCTGAAGCTGCCTTCTAAAGGACCTTTATTTGTTAATTTACTTCAAATAAATTAGCAAGAAGTCTAATGTTTGCTGACAAAGGCTTTAAAATGTACCATCAATTCCTATAAGAATGGAAAATACCTTTACTCTAAGTCCAGGCTATTTTATTCATGAAATCATCATTATCATTACTTATGCATGTTTCATGGTAGTTCACATTCCTATTTTTCTTTCTTAAATTGTATGAATCTTCAGAAATATTAACTGGAAATGATGAAAGCATGGTAGAATAACTGAGTTCATGATCTGTATTTTGAAATAATGATGAAAAGAACAATGCATTGTCCATAGCAAGAGTCAGTCTTCCAGGAATTCAGCAACCTTTCAGATACGTTTTAGTATTAGTTCAGCATAACTGTGAATTAAACCCACGATTACACTTAATGTCTTATTCTATACAGAATGGTCTTGGGCAGAAGAAAGACAGAATCATCCTGGCTTCAGAAGTGTCGCCATCCTAGGCCAAGTAAGTCTGCAACCAGTGGGTGAGTACAGTGGCCATTAGAATGGGCACAGGACTGGGTAATCAGGAGTCTAGGATTCTGGGCCCAGTGCCCTTAACCTGCTGGGTTATGTTGATGTGCATTCAGTTGGCATCTCTGAGCCCACATTTATTCACCTGTAAAGTGAAAGTGTTAGAGTAGTTGACCTCCAGGAACCATTGTTAAGTCTAGGATTCTAGGATTCTGGTGACAATAATAAAAATCATCACATTATCAGTGATGTAAAATACTGGTTCTCTATGTAAAATATGGGCAGAAAGATGATTTAAAAATTATAAATGCATAGCTGTCAAGGTTGAGCTAAAATTTCCATTACTTTCCAGTAATAGGAAAATATAGATTTCATTACTAACCTACTAAGTACAGCTTTTACTAAGTATGACTACTAGTCCCCAAAGGAATAGGTCATACAGAATCTTCATCAAGTAAAAATAAAGGTCATCTGATAATACTTTAAAGAAGTTATCTTTTGTATTCCATTTTATTTTGAAGGACAGACAATAGCACAATGGCCTACATATTCAGAATCTGGACATTCTTTGGTACAAATGACTGTATTTCTTGAACAAACAGTAGCATTTTAAAGAGAAAAGGGGTTGACACAGATTAAGAGAAATCTGAGACATACTAAATGCAATGTATGGACCTTGTATAGATGCAAACTCTAAGACAACCAAGCATTATCTTGTTATTCATTATTGTTAGTTCTGTTGGGTGTCATAATGGCCTTATGGTTTTTTTAAGTATTACTTGTTAGACTTGAGAGTCATATGGAATTGTTTGTGGGTGATTTGATTGTGTCCTTTGTTCATGGTCCTGCATTACCATCTTGCATATTTTTCTAGGTAGCACTTCCCTTAGTGTGAATGTGGTCATCCATAGATTATCTAAATGTGAATTAGCCACTCTGTGGACAGTCTGGGACAGAATTCTAATCCAAAGTGGCTTTTTTTTGGTCACCAAGTAGGTATTGCCAGGTAATATCAGTTTATTTTTATATTGGCCTAAGAAAAATATCACCTATTGCAGATCAAAGATCAAATGGATTTTAGAAACCCACCCACCCACCCCCAGTTTGTTTCAGTTTGTCTCCCCACCACTTGTCTCAACTTTCATGATATCCCTGCTTAGGCTCCTCAGAAAGTAAAGCCTGGGACAAGGGCATATGTGTTGAGTAATTGATTGTTACAATCTTTGGGAAAAGGGCAAGAGGAGAGAGGAAGGAAAAGAAGAAATGCCAGTATAAGGATGCCTCACAGAAGCAACTGGTGGCTTGATCTTCCAGGACCAAATAACCAGCCATGGGACTGCAGATGGTATTTCAGAAGCACCCATTCAAGGGGAACACAGGGAAGAATTTATGCTTCAGATTCCACCCTCCACGGGTCAGGGGTTTTTCCCAAGGGACGTTAATTACTCTGCTAGCTACACATCTGTAAGCCCTGAGCAGTTCCATGGTGATTCCCTTGGTAGAGAGGGTGCTGGGGTACGAAGGAAGCAAGTTGAAACCCATGCAGGCGAGTTTGAGAGGCTCTGAAGTAATGCATACATCTGTCTGATATGCATAAATATTGAGAATTGACTATTATATGATAAACTAGACGTTTTTGGATGTGTCAATGCAGAAAAGTAGAAAACTGAGGCCTAAGAAAATAAAATAAAGAACACCTTTCACCTAAGATCCCTACATTTGGAGCTAAAGAAAAGTTTTGGAAGCATGAGTTATCTAATTTCCTCAGTTCCCAATTTCACCTTGGGTATATAGTATTAGTAGTATAGAATCTCGTTATATTATTATTATTGTATTAGGAAAAGTGGAGAAAAGGGATTCTAGGAGCATAAATAAAAATTGAGAAGTGATTCATTATTATCATTTTTTTCATAATGAAAGGGTCATGATTTCAGGGTCCTGGGATCAGGTCCCCAGTCAGGCTTCCTGCTCAGCAGGGAGTCTGCTTCTCCCTCAACCTCTGCCCCTCCCCCTACTTGTGCACACACACTCTCTCTCTCTCTCTCTCTCTCTCTCAAATAAATAAATAATTTCTAAAAACATTTCCATTCTTTATAACTTATGACTATTAACTAGAGAAAATATTAATTTTAAAATATAAAAATATCAAAATGCTATGTATTATAGTCATCGTAGTTTATGAGGTTGAATGATTAGAAAATATGTAATTTAGCTAAGTCAATAGTGATAGATCACCTTCTATGTCATCACCCATCAGTTACTTTGTATAGTTGATATAAAGATTAAAAAGATATTTTCCATCTCTGTGGTATCTATAATCTGGTTAGAGAGACAAACAGACATACAAAGCCCTTATCATACAAAGCAGAAAGTAAGTGCTTTAACTGAAGCAATAAGATCCAAGGGAGAATGAGGTTTCAGGGTGCTGTGGGAGGGTAGTAGCAGTGATGATGGCTTCACCAAAAAAAAAAAAAAAATTGGTTTTGGGGATTAAGATTTTCACAAGAGGAGAACTGAGCCCTCTGTTGAAACCAAATAAATACTATTCAGATACTTGGGCTGAAAGGAAGATTATTTCTCCTAGGAATGCTACTTGTAATTCTGTTTGATCACTTTTTTAAAATATTTATTTATTTATTTTAGAGAGAGAGAGTGTGTGTTGGTGGGGAGGTGCAGAGGGAGAGAAAGAATTCTCAAGCTGACTCCCTGCTGAGTGCAGAGTCCAACACGGGGCTCAATTCCAGGACCCTCAGATTATGACCTGAGCCCAAACCAGGAGTCAGATGCTCAACCAACTGAGCCACCCAGGTGCCCCTCTGTTGATCACTTTATGTCACTAAATTATCTATATATGAATGGCATAATATTTTTGAAGTTTACCCTAGGACTACAAAATAGTCTTCAGCAGACATATGAGATGCTTCTCTTCTTCACAGCTTTGTTCCCAAACTAGGAGAGCTCCATAATATCCTTAAGGAAATGACAACTTATTCACTGACAGCAGGTTCCATGCTGCTGGGGTTAATGAGAAGGGAGCATGTTCATGGATTTCCATCATAGGTGGATCTTCTGAATCCCGGGAGCCCAATCTTTAGAGCAGGTTTTCTCCAAGTGGGTCCATAGTTGAACCACCTAGATGTTAAAAATGCAGAGAACTGGGCTCCAACTCAGACCCACTGAATTAGACCATCTGCAATCGAGGCCAAAAATCTGTATGTATACATTTTTTACATTTCTCCAGATTATTTTTGTGCATGTAGAAGGTTGCAAACCTTTACTCCAGAATGGAGTTGATCTGAAGGGGTAGAGAGGCAACTGTTTTACATTATCTAATCTGACTCTTCTGCTGATGTCATTCTCCCCAAATTTCCTTGAAAGGTAACTATGAAGGATATTGAGCTGCTCTCAGGGAGTGAAGTAGTGAAGGGAGCCAAGCTCTAAGAACTTTTGGGACCAAGAAAGGAGCCTCCTGACATATGGCTGGATTTGTATTTCACTTTGGTTTTTCTCTCTTTGATCCATCCATGTTAGTTATTTAAGAGCTGAAAGAAAAAAAATTATGGCTCATGACCCCAGAGAGAAAAATGTATTTATTTTTCAAATGGTAGTAAAACAAACAACTCTGAGCCCATAGACTTGTTTTCCTTTTCACCCCTGTGAACTTCTGTGTAGGGTATGAAAATTTCTAGTTGTTCCTAGCTGTCCTCCTGGGGATCTCCCTTCTCTGTCATCCTAGCAATTATCTTTGCCTCTCTTGTATGTGTCCCCTTTCCTTGGATTGTGTATCATCTTCTTTCTTAGTTTACCTCCTCAATATGGTGGAGCACATCATCCAGTAGTTTCCTCGGGAATGGTGCATGTGATGTAAACTCCTTGAGCTCTTCTGAGAGGAAAAGGATAAGTTGTCCAAGACTGATATCCTACAAACTGACATCCCAGGAAGTACTGAATTCCTTCAAAGCTCAATTAAAGCAGGGTAAATCTAGTGTTTCAGGCAATCAGTTCTGATCCTCAACATTTAGACTCCAAGAGAAGGGCTGGTACTTTACTAACCATGAACACTGATGACATAAGGCCCACCACAACTTGCCTCTTCATACAGCTGCAACCTCAATGCTTGATCCTAGCTCCCTGATCATTCCAAGGGAGGGGCTGGTGCTATCTCCAATCAGAAATAGTGTCTTGGCAGAAGAAGGCTGGAAATAAGTTTCTGCCAAGTACTATTACCGTTATATCCTGACCTCTAACTACACAGAGGATATACTGATGTTTCCTTAATTATGCAGTTTAAAAGCCCCAAAGTCCAAGTAACTGAGTACCTTCTCCAGAGTCTGACATCTAGCTCTGTCAGACCGTGCTCTTTCCCAGAGTGTGGTGGGCAGGGGGAGAACTTTACACTTGCCACTGATGCTGTTACCATGAATTTCCCCAGTGAACACTGCTTCAGCAGCCTTGGTGTGTATGCTGTCTAAACATTAGTCATTGTTTGCACAGTATCTTGAATGTATGAAAAAGTATCCATTCTCTTGCCCCCACCCCACCCCTACTATCTCTACCACTCACATCACCTCTGCCACTATCTAATTGATAGTTTGGCTGGGCATAAAATCCTGGGGTGAAATGATTTTACTCTTATAATAAGTAAATAAACACATTAATCCACGGTTTACTCATTTCTGCTGTTCAAGAGTTCAATTCCACTCTGATTTCCAGTTTTTTGTATATGATCTGTTTGGATTTTTGGATTTTTTGGATTTCTTTCTTCCTTTCCTTTCCTTTCCTTTTCTTCCTCCCTCCCTCCACCCCACTTCTTTCCTCTTTCTTGAAACTTAGGATCCTCCCTCTGACCCAGTATTCTGAAACTTCATGCTTATATACCTTGACGTTGGTATTGTTTTAATCTATTAAAAAAACAGATCAAAGGGCATAGTTGTCAAGCCCTTTCTACCTGGAAATTCATGTCCTTTGGGTCTGGAAATTTTTCCTTGAAGTCTTTTTTTGATGAATTCAAAAAGGAAGGACAAAAATGTCCTCTATTTAATCCGGGTCCCTCTTTTATTCAAATGTTGACTCTCCTGGACTAACCCTCACTATTTTTTAGTTCCCTGTTTTCCATTTCTTTGTCCTCTTTTTCAATTTTCTCAAGATTTCCTTGTCTTGAAATTCTTCTTGTGAATTTTTCATATCTGCTCTCAGAATTTTAATGTCCAAGAGTTCCTTTTTTGTCTTTTAAACATTCCTTTTATATAGTCGCCAGTTCCTTGCTTCATGAAATATCTTCTTAGTTCTCTGGTATATTAATGAGTTTATTTATTGTTGTTGTTGTTGCTTTTTTTTTTTCTTTTCCCTGCATCATTGTCTCTATTCTTTATTTTGATTTCTGTCTTTCATGTTAGGAGTTGTCCTCAAACACCTGTTGATCCCTAACAGAACAGTCATGTTTAAGTGTGGAAGCATAAAAACCTAACTGACAGTTTAAGAGAAGTTAACTCTTTACATGGAGAGCTAATTCATTAGTTTGGCTTATAAAAGAGGTTGTAATAAAAAAAAAAAAGAAAAAGAAAAAAATCTCCTCTAAAAATGTGCACATGAAAATAATTCTACATTCATGTTTATGAGGTTCACAGATTAAGAACTCCTCAGTTCATGAAGTAAAATGTTCATCGCTGTTTTTACACCTTAAAACTAGTCCATGTTCAAATACTTTTCTAGCCTTTGCTTGAACAGCTTGAATGAAGGGAGCCCACCATCAGCCAAATTAGTCCATTATCTTGGAACAGTTCCATCATCAAAAACTATTCTTTGTTTGATCCAAAATATGTCCCTCTGTAACTTCTATCCTTTTGTCTTATTTATGCTAATTGGATATATTAAAATCCAATCAAAGGTGCTTTTTTCCCCTTACTTGGAGCTTTTTAACATAATCAATATTAATCCTACATTAGTAATTCGACCTTTCTGGGCTACTGCTATAAAACCAATACCTCTCTTTCCCTGAAAACACCTATTTAAAAAAATAGAAAATAAGTATCCCCCACCCAGCTTTTCAAGAAAAATCTTGGATTACTGGGTGCTTAGGCTTGGGTTCCATTTAAGATGTAGAATTGCCAACTGGAGTAGTCAGAGAGCATAGGTTCATTTATATTGGGAAGAGTTAAGTACTGGGAGTGAGTGGCAGATCTCAAGATGAGATCTGGTTAAGCTGGTAGCCAGGGAAGAGAATGAATCAGCTACATTTTAGGGGTTTTGAGAGAGAGAGAGAGAGAGAGAGAGAGATCCAGATTGGTCAGACCCTTATTCTCAATTCTCCAGTGACACCAGTAAGCTCTTAGCTTCTGACAGTTTATAATAGCTTAATACATGACTTTATTCCCTACACTAACAGTGTTAATGAGATCAAGCCTGTTCTTTCCCAGCTACATGAGTCCTGGAGTACAGTCTTTATGCAATAGGGTGGCCAAGAAACTTGAAAAGTCTTTCACAGGCAACAAAGCCATTTGTTTCTCCTACATACAGCCAAAGAAGAGCTAATAGCAAACATCCACCAATATACAGGGGCGTGTTGCTTTGGCAGAAGCCAAAATCCCAACTTTCAAAAAACTATTCTTGAAGCCACCATTTTGTTCCCTTAAAAGCCAGTCCCTCCAGAGCTCATTTCAGAATGGAATCAAGACTCCTTTAAGTTTTCCATTTCACATTCTCGCCCTTAGCTTTAATATCACAAAGGTGGACACACTTCCAGTCTCTAAACTGGCTCCCCCCCACCCCGCCAGCACCTGGCTCCCTTGCCTTTTAATGAGGACCAGCCAAGAATGAACTCAGCTGGAGAAAATGTGCAGAAAGGGTGGGAGCCAGAAAGCCAGGGGCAGAGCAAACCCTCCCTCCCGAGGTGATGGGCTCCACAGCTGTCCCAGGCCTCCGAACCCTACAGTGCCAGTCAGGGGGCTGGCTCTGCCTGTCTCCTCCTCTCCACTCCTGGCAAGGGGTCTTTTTGTTGTTATTCCCCCTCCTACTCTCCTCATTCCAGGCCCAGTGTTTGCTTGTCTTGCAGCCAAAGATAAACTCCAGGCATTCAGAAGGCTACCCTTTAGATATCCGAATAGAGCACCGCCTAAGGGAAAGAACAATTTGTCTTAGGTATTGCTTTCCTCTTTGTTTTTTTCCTTCGTAGCTCATTTTGATGAGGCAACATAGTGCACATGGATTCATAAAATCTCAGGGTTGGAAAGCAACATAAAATACACCAAGGATAACCCCATGTAATCCTTGAAACCCATATTCACACAATTCCAGATCTATCTTTCTTCCATTGACACCAAATTTACTGTCTCCCTAAATAGTGCCCATATTTACAGACAGTGCTATTCGAATTCTCTTCTTCCACTGTATTTACTGAAGGCAAGACATTTGAAAAGAAAAAAAGTAAAAAATTAAAAGGATATTGGAACTTACCTCTTTAGAGAACTAGGACTAAAAACAAAATGCTAAAGGACACTGTTGTGTTTCAGAGCTGTGTTCAGTTTGGGAGAGTCCAATAGAGACAGTGGGAGACAAGAAGGTTAATCATTGCCTTCTGGAGAGGGCAGCTGACCTAGCAAACACCGTAGTCCACTCCCACTCAGTAAGAAGCCTTGTGTGTTCTGTGGCTTATTAAATGCAAAACGTGTACACTCTTTACTGAATAATAAATAGAAGAAGCAAACAGCCCCTGAGGCCGACTAGGAAGAGAGACAGCAGGGACAGTGAACATGGGACACAGGCTAAAAACAAAACATGGTGCAAAGCCAGAGGTGGCTGTTGGCTGTCCAAACCTGGGGCTCCACACAAAGGTGACCTCCTGACAAGCTGAGCAAAGGAGGCTCATGGGGGCACACCAGGGGTGTACTTGGAAGTCAAACCACACTTGCAGGATAAGGAGAAACATGATTTGTTATTGTCTGCAAATAATTGGATCTCTACTACACTGAAAATGAATGGAGAATAGGGATAGTCTCTGCTGCCCAGGCATTCAGCATGCCAATTAGAAAACCAGGGGCAGGGGCAGCATGAGGAGGTGCCATGTAGCTTTATGAATGTTCCCCTGTCTCTGGGCAGACACTTGTGGGCCCAGGTGAGGACATAATGGATGGTGAGTGAGCTTCATGCCCTCCTCAGCACAAGAGGTAATGCCCATGAAGCCAAGGGCCAGAAGCACATGGAGGATTAGAAAATGGACATTTTCCTTCTGTTCTTAAACCATTCCATGAACAGCTGGGTACCGAGAAAATGAGCAGGTGATATCAGATTTACGAATCTGCATCCGGACCCCCTAGGCAGAGCCTCTGAGAACAGAAGGTGGGAGGCTGACAGAGATAGGTAGATGTGGGCATCTGAACCCAAAACAGTAGTTCTGACTACATATGGACCCTTGAACCAGCTGCTAGAAAGGGCTGCCACAGTGCCAGGGAACTGTCCCTCTCTCAGCGTGGAGAAGCCAAGAAAGGATCATCATTTATGGAAGGTTTCTGTTGAATAAGTTAGTTCTTGTATTGAGAATGTAATTTAAATTTTTTTCTCGCCATATTTCTATGCTTTGATTTACTTCTAAAAACTTCTAGAATTTTCCTGTAGATACTGTTGTCATTTATTGATAACAAATTCATTTTCACTGGTGGAAGTGTCTCCAACCCATCCCTCACCATTCCCTTCCTATGGCAATGAAAACAAAGATGGGAAGAACGAAAGGTAGGAGATGAGTAAAACTTCTCACACCGAGAAAGCAACATCACATTAATTTTATAACAATTCTAGTGCTTGCAAAGGAGTGTAGAACATTAAACTAGCTCAATGGTGTAAGTATTATTGTTCACAGATATTTGCCTGTGAGGGTTATATTTCTCACCCATTAATATTAAACTTGGCCATATGATTTGCTTTCCACAATGAAATGAAAGCAGAAATTACGTATGTCATGTGTCACTTCCATGCAGAAGCTTAAGGGTCAGTGCATAATCTGTCATATTCTCTTCTCTCTCTCTGCTAACTGACTGTTCTAAACAGAGGCTGAGGCTGCTCCTTCACCTTGGTTCTTGGGATGAAGATAACAAGAAGCAAAGCTGGAGCTGATATGCAAGGGACACGTAGCATGAATGAGAAATAAACTTTTGCTATTATAACCACTGAGACTTGAGGATCTTTTGTTACAGTAGCATAACCTGGCCTATACTAATTAATATAAAGTACACTTAAAGTACATCAACTTTCTTTTTAAATATAATTTGTGTATGGGAAGTCTAGGTGGCTCAGTCCGTTAAGCATCTGCTTTTGGCTCAGGTCATAATCCCGGGGTCCTGGGATCGAGCCCCACACTGGGCTCCCTGCTCCGCGGGAAGCCTGCTTCTCCCTCTCCCACTCCCCTGCTTGTGTTCCCTCTCTCACTGTGTCTCTCTCTGTCAAATAAATAAATAAAAATCTTTAAAAAAATGTAATTCATGTATATTAATTTAAAAGATTGGTAAGAACCATAGCAAAATAATAGCGATTATTTCCTGGGTGGGGGATTATGATTTTTTTCTATTCTATGCTTTTCTATAATTCCTAAATCTTCTACAGTCAAAAAATATGCATTCATTACTAAGGAAAACATAAATACTATGATCTGTAAAAGGCAAAGTATCAAGCCATGCCTAGGCTGCAAGTTCCATTGTGAGTTTCACCACTCACCATTACATATGAAACTTTGGGTGACAAGGGTAACATCTTTAAATGTATCCCTAAGATCTGCATCACTAACTCCAGCTGGCCTCCTGTGCCACTTCCTCCTTGCTTCCCCTCAACCCACAGTCTTGCACTCCCTCCCCTAGGTTGGGACTTAAATGCAGTGTCCTGAAGTCCCCATCAGCAATGTGGTCATCCACAAAACTAACACTCACTTAGTGCAGAAGAACCTTGATCCTTCTTGGGATCTCTGTGAACATGTCCTCCTTTTGTTTCTCCATCTGACCATCTGATCTCTGACCATCACAGTCAGAGGAGTTCTTTTCTAAGGCCTGTTCCTTTACCATCAAATGCAAAAAAAAAAAAAGTCTATCTGTGGGGATGGCAGTAGAGGAAATGCCTCCTTCTTCCAGATTCATCAGGAAATTAACAGTGTATCCAAGAATTAAAACATCCTGGAACCCCTACTTGAAAAGACCAAGAATGAGGCCATGACCTTCTGTCTGTGGTGGGTATTCTGATTCATCCTGATTCCATTTTAAAATCCCTAAAAATTGTGCTAATTACATTATTATGTTATGTTATTAAATTCTTTCATGACTCAGGACAAGAAACACTATGTGCTATAACAATCCAAAACCTTGGTAACTTATTTCTATAAAGGTTTACTTCTCACATATGTCATAGGCTGATGTGGGTCAAGAGGTAGCTCTCCTTAAAGCACTGGCCCAAAATCCAGTTTCTTTTTGTCTTGAGATGGGAACATTTTCAACAGCGGCACAATGGTTGCCATAGGAAGGGGAAAGAATGAATGATTACTAAGGGATTTTTATGCAATAGATGGAAGTGATATCATTTCACATCATTTCAGCCCACAATTCATTATCCAGAAACCAATTAGATGAATCAACCAAACTGAGTAGGAAACTGGAAAATGGAATCTTCTCTTTACTGAAGAAAAAAGTAAATAAAACTGGTAAGCATACGGCAGGTCCCTCCCTCAGTTTTACCTTCTGGTCACCAAATATGCATTTCATTCTTTCTCCAATATATACAACTCACTCACCTCTCCCAAGAGGGACATTTCAAAGTCCTATCCACTCACAGAGTCCAAAGTTGGGGTCCTGGGTCTCTGGGAGATATGCAGACTTCTCCATCAGATCCGGACGACACCCCTCTAGACCTGATAGGCTATGAACTAAAAGGAAAAGCTGCCTGCCCCACCCCGCACCTGGTCTGCCACCACATACATCCCAACAATGGATAAACAAATTGAGAATAGGCTTAATAAACCCCCTCATTTGGAAGAGAAGAAGGAAAGTCTCATGTCAGTCACTGAACTGTAAAAATTCTGAGATCCCACTGAGCAAATACTCTAAAACCCCCCTTCCCTGAGGTGGGCAAAGTCCCTTGACTAGGCCAGGTTCTGCTCTCTGGAAGGAACTCCTCTGCCCACTGTTCTCCAGGGCCTTTGGCTCCACCCATGGGCGTTCCTGCTGGTTTATTACTGTCCTTGGCCACATCTGAGGATGGCCTTATAGAAATGAAACACCATTTGAAGCTGTCTCCTTCCAGCTTCCAATATCAACTTCCTTGCCACCCACTTACAACACCCCCACCACACCACTTCCCCTGAAGAAATCAATTTCTGAAACTACTAGGCTTCAATCCAGAAAACAGAAAGTGCCTCTGACATTCTGAGTAGGAAGACGTTTAATACAGGGAATCAGAGGACAGGCAGTTATTAGACAGTGAAGAGAGCATGGACCAGGAAGGCCACTTTCAGGAAATCCAGAAATATAGGGTTGTTGGGAAGCCACCACCAGTGGTCCCCACTTCCACAGCATGAACATGATTCTCAGAAAGACCTGCCATGCAGTTCAGCTGCCTACAGCACAGAAGTGAATTATTCTTAGGAAGATTTTCTAAACCATGTCACTAGCAAAATCCCACATCAGCTGTCTGCTCATGCTTATAAGAGGATAATAGCTTCTCCTTTCCTTCTGCTTTCCAAATCTCTGAGGAATGTCCCCTTGGGTGGGATCTAACCAGGACCCCCTGACAGGGGAGTCTGGGAAATGCAGTGCCCATGATTTGTCACCCTGCAGTTCAGAGAAGACTGCTTAGAAGGGTGGTGATGATGTTAAAAAAAATCAGAAATAATATTTTTCACACTGAAGTGCACAGAAATTGTTAAAAGTCACAGCCATTTACCATTTTCCTCTTCTTGCCCATCTTAGCCTACTCTGTGTATCTTGTTTAGTACGTTCACAGCACATGTGAGCATAAGACAAATCATCCTGGGAGAATACCATTAGAAAACTATTTTTCTTTAGGGTCTAAAATTGTGTGGCTCCGATCCAAGAATGTCCAATAAATCTGGCCTTTGATAAACATTATTTCAGAGCAGTAAAATGATATGATGAGGAATGAGCCCAGTGGGGGCCAGTCTAGAGTTTGCTACTAGTATTCCACTTGAAAGAAAATTATATGCCTTCTCTAGACCTCATTTTTTTCCTCATGTGGGATAAAGGGTTAGACTAAATATTAGACCAAATGTGTGGTTTCCAAGCTTTCACATGGCTATGGAGTCATTCTTCAAATGAAATCTTACAAGGAGTTCTAGTAACTAAAATAGATAAGGTAGGAGTTGCTCCCCTGTAGTAGGATGTAGACCTGAAGGCCAGTGTCCCTCATATGGCAGCTCCAGATAATTCCTTTGATTCCATGGGGCACAGTTTTAAAATTCCTTGGATGAGACTGCCTGAAAAATATCCTATCAACTTCCAAAGTTGTATGATGTAATCATGTTCTGAGCCTTGACTCTGTTGGAGGTAATGTCAAATGCTCATCAAAATATATATATTTTCAGAAAAGCTCTAAGGTTAATTTGCATTAGTACCCAATAAAGGGGGGAGGGGTGGAATTCTGTTAAAGTGGAAAAGGTCAACATTTTGAAAGTACAATATTTGTGCCCCAAAACTAGGTTCCAAATGCTGTAAGACTTACTTAAAGACTTACTCACTGTCTACAAACGCCCAACAGACACATGAAAAAATGTTCAAAATCACTCAACATCAGGGAAATACAAATCAAAAGCATGACGATACCACATCATACTGGTCAGAATGGCTAAAATTAACCACTCAGGAAACGACAGATGTTGGCGAGGATGCAGAGAAAGGGGAACCTTCTTACACCGTTGGTGGGAATGCAAGCTGGTGCAGCCACTCTGGAAAACAGTAGGGAGGTTCCTCAAAAGGTTGAAAATAGAGCTACCCTATGACCCAGCAATTGTACTATTGGGTATCTATCCCAAGGATACAAATGTAGTGATCCAGAGGGGCACCTGCAACCCAATGTTTATAGCAGCAATGTCCACAATAGCCAAACTATGCAAAGAGTCCAGATGTCCATCGACAGGTGAATGGACAAAGAAGAGGTGGTATCTATATACAAGGGAATACTGTGCAGCCATCAAAAAAATTAAATCTTGCCATTTGCAATGACATGTATGGAACTAAAGGGTATTATGCTAAGTGAAATAAGTCAATCAGAGAAAGACATCATATGATCTCACTGATATGTGGAATTTAAGAAACAAAACAGAGGATCATAGGGGAAGAGAGGAAAAAATAAAACAAGAGGAAATCAGAGAGGGAGACAAACCATAAGCAACTCTTAAGCATAGGAAACAATCTGAGGGTTGCTGGAGAGAAGGGGGAGGGGATGGGGTAACTGGGTGATGGGCATTAAGGAGGGCATATGATGTAATGAGCACTGGGTGTTATATGAAACTGATGAATCACTGATCTCTACCTCTGAAACCATTAACACATTATATGTTAATTGAATTTAAATAAAAAGAAATAAATTAAAATTAAAAAAATAAAAATAAATAAAAATTAATATTTGATATGTCATTATTCATATGATACTCTGATAGCTAGAATAGGGTCACAGAAGACTGTCCATAAGCTCTGTAAAAAAAAAATGAACAGGCACCACTTAGGGGACAGCAATTAGACTTAACCAGAACCTACTGATGTTGTCCTATGGAAATAAAGCCAATATTTCCAAGGGGAGAGAAAGAATTCCATAGCATTCACCAGGCCTTCCCAGCTACATTAACTGGAAGACTGCCATGGTTAGGGTCCATCTGGAGTAATTTAAACTATAGTAGATGCAAGAAGGCAGAAGTGGAAAAATGTATGATTACTAGAGTTTTCTTGACAATTCATCTTTTTGCCCATTTTCCAATTGAGCTTCCATGTCTTTGTTTTTCACTGTGCAATCTTATTATTTGAGGCACTCCATAGCCAGATCATGAACTCTGCCACAGAGAGCTCAAGTAGAAGTACTCCACTGTGGCAACAACAGAGAGCCAAGAATACCTATAATTTTATTATTGCCTGAGTCTGTTTGAGCTGTTATAGCAAAAACACTATAGACAAGATGGCTTATAGACAACAAATTTATTTCTCACAGTTCTAAAGATCAAGGTGCCAGAAGATTCGGTGTCTGGTGAGAGTCTGTATCCTGGTTCATAAACAGCCATCTTTTTGCTGTGTCCTCACATGGCAGAAGTGACAAGGGAGCTCTCTGTGTCTCTTTTGTAAGGGCACTAATCCCATTCATGAAGGCACCACCCTCATGACCTAATCACCTCCCAAAGGCCTCACCTCCAAATACCAGCACATTAAGGATTAGGTTTCAACATTGGAATTTGGTGGGGGCAGGGAGAGACACAAACACTCAGTCTATAGCACCCACATCCTTGGGACCATGAGTTTCTACTGGCTGTGACACGCCCCCTGAATCTCTGGATTTAGCCCTTCCACCCCTCTGATCTCTCTCAGAGGTCACCATGTTGTCAGAGATCCGCAAAGCACCAGAAGTAGCATGGCTCTTTTATTTAATCATAATTCCAAATGTGCCTCTAGATCCTCTACTTCTTCAAAGATCAGCTCAAACCCTACATCATGTTTGATTCTGTACCTGACCACCAAACCATGATGACCTTACTGTCTCTGTGACTTCATTAGGACTTGTTAAGGGTTGCTAGTGATAACTCTCTCTAGATGTATATCCTTTCCTCTCAGCAGAACAAAATGGAGAGTTCACGGACTTCGATATCATAGCATACCAGGGTTTGAATCTAGACTCTGCCTCTCACTACTTGATGATCCTCATGTCATTCTGTGTAAAAGGAATATGATGATACCTCCCAGAGCAGTTGCAAAATGCTCAGCATTATGCTTAGCATGTAGCAGCTACTCAATAAACACTAGTTACTCTTTTCCCTCCCTCCCTTTTCCCTGACAAATTTGATGTATTTGTCAGGGAAGATAAATATACCACTCTTAATTTTTTTCCTCCTCCTTTAAGATTTTCCTATTGAAGATCCCATGGGCCTCCTCTGATAGGATCCTGATTGAATAATCATAGATGTTGTAGAAGTCATCTATTATCCAAAGCCTCTGTTTGACTTGGCCTACACTTAAGGTGAATTGGTGAACTGACCATTATCAGTGAATAATATAAGTAGAGATAAACCACAAGTGACTAGTGCAGGGTTTTTGTTATTGATTATCTACAATATTGCCTCAAATTTCTAAGTCTCTGCCCTATTTCTACTGTGTTGGTGAAATAGGATGTTTTTTTTTTTTATCTGACTAAATATACCTTGACAAAATAAGAGCACAAGTCAGAATTCCCATCAACTCAACTCATTTTCCTCTGGGGAAAGAACCACCAGTCGCCCAGGACCCCAGTGCCCCATGGATGTCTATAGATGTCCCTGAGCAAAGTGTTTTAGTTATCAAATAAGGCTGCAAAAAGTCATGTCTGCCCATGGGCTCCCTCTGATTGAACAACTGTGGAAGTCACATATTTTACAAGACCTCTCAGATTCGGTCTATACTTACTCATGGGACTCTCGGTATTCCTGTTTAACTTAGCTATACAGAGTTAGTTGTTCGGTTGGTTTTTGGTTGCTCTGGAAGAGCTGTTAACACATTGTAGATATTGGCGTCCCCTGGAGCACAATCTGGGAAAAGCTCACCTGGCCACAGCCCCTCATTTTAGAGGTGAGGTCATGGAGACTCAAGAGACGTTGTCTATCTAGCGACAGAAAACCGTAGTTTCCAGATCTTTGGTGCTCCTCCTTGTCTCCCACAATCTCCTCGTGGTTGAATGCAGATCTCATTAGAATCCGCTCCTTTCCTTTGTTATTTTTCTGCTGTATTACTCTGTGTATGTGTGCATGCACGCACACATCACAACACAGAAGAACATCCTCTTGAGAAATGCTGGCTCTCCCATCCTTAAGTGAACAAGAATGTAGTGGTTCATTCCACAGAACTGGAAACAGACCATACCGTGAGCGGTGCTATAATGGCAGTTTGATCAGAGGACAGAATGCCTGACTCCACTCAGGAGCTGGGTTGTGATGATTCACTCATTCATTATTCATTTGTTCCACAAAAGGTTCCTGAAGGAAAGCAGGTGCTGTGCCAGAAACTCTGCTAGCTGCTGTGGATGCAAAAATCCAGGAAGAGGCAACCAGCACCTTCAAGCTGCTTACATTCTAGTGTGACAAACAGGTCTGCAACAGATGAATGTAAGGGAGTGAAGCTTCTAGGAGAGAAGCTAATTTCTACTTGAGACATGGGAAATCAGGGAAAGGGATTTCAGGCAACAAAGTTTTGAGCACCTCCTAGGAGTTGCATATTGACTTTGTTTCCTAAAGCTTTTGGAGACCTCGGCTTAGAAGTGGGGAGCGTGTGGCGTGTCAATTGTTCGAATCAATCAGAGCAGCAGCACAGATAACACAAAACAGGGACCAAGAAGAAGCCAATTCTCTGCCTTAGCATGAATCCTAGGACTACTGCCACCTCCCCCGCTGCCCACGACAGCAGCTTGCCTTGTTAATTGTGTTTTCTTAAAGCAAATGAGAACACTGGTTTATATCCCTTGAGCACACACCAGCTGGATAGTAGGAGGAAGACAGTTCAGCATTAAAAATTGACTACAGATAATTTACAGGGCCGACAAGCCACAGGCAGATACCAGAGTGGAATATATCGTTGGTTATTGGTTAGCCCTCGAGGAATTGCGCCGGCCCACGCTGCAGCGCCATCTCCTGTTTCTGCTGAGGTTGCAGTCTTGTCTGTCAGGGCTTCAGAGCCCTTCCTATGAATCTTATCAGTGGGAGCGTAAACAAGGTCAAGTGAAATGTAGAGGATGTTAATGAGACCTCCGTGAATTTGCATGGCTCGGAATGCGGTTGTTAGATCATTTTCAAGTGAATAAAACCTGAAATTTGCTTTTCACTTTGCAAATCGTCTCACCAGCAACGGTCCACTGTTAAGTACTCTCCCAAGCCCAGAAGGCAATGGGCCTATAAGGGATGTTTCGTGGAATAACTGAATCAAATTAAACTGTTGTTTACTTTTTGCCATAGAAGCTCTGACAAATAAAATGGAAGATGCTGTTGCCATTTTCATCTGCTAAAACAAATCTTTACAGGAGAGAAAAAGAAGAGAAAGAGACTAAAATGTCAGTTGCTGACACTGTCATTCCCTGCCAGTCAGTAAATAAACATAACATCTATTAGTTGTCATGGAAACGTTCCGCCTGATTCCAAGCATCAAAGCTCAACAATAAAGAAACCCTGATATTTGTGTCTGGGCACAAACAACTCTTTTGGCATTTCTCATGAGCTCACCAGCCTAAGAGCTAACATTTTCCCTGTTTGTTTTCTTTCTCAGGCATGAATGCATTTGCTTTGGAAAAAGAGACATGTATCTTAGAAACCTATCAGAAATATGTGAATACAGCTACCTCGCCAATCTCGGCTTCCCCACCCCCCCCACCACCACCTCTCTTTTAACCTTTGCCTGAGAAGAATTTAAATGGCATATTTAGTCACTACATATTGTGCTTCCTGTACCCGATGCTGCATAAAAGGGATTGATTTAAATCATTTACAGTAACCATGTGGAGGAGGGAAGGTCCGGTTTTCTGCACCAAATGCTCTTGGATCCTTAATAAGCAGCCCAAATTACAGACAACAAATGAATGTACTTGTATTTGTCTCTTCTTGGGTAAAGAATTATTCTTGAGTGAAAACTTATTGCATACTTGCAGTTTTCAACAAAAAAACAGCTCAGATATGTGAGCAGAGATAAAGAATGCTTAACCCTCCATCTCCCAGGTAACTAGTCTCAGAAATGTTGGCTTAAAAAGTCAGAGAATGTTCCTATTACAATTTTTTGTAATCGTGGAATTTATAACACCTCACAAAGCAGGGATAGACCAAGTCTAAAGGTCACAGCTGAGAGCACTAAAGCTTTAGGAGCAACCATTGTTAATAATAATTGGCTGAAAGCAGAACACAGCTTACCCTTCAGAGCTTCACTCAAACATTTAGCATTTCTAAAGCTCTAGAGCCTTTGACAAGATAGGCATAAATCAGGGGGGATTTAAATTCCTGATTTTTCTGGCATTTTCAAGTTATAAATCCCACACATTCCTAAAACCACATCGTCCCATAATCAGAGCTGAGGGCCAGAGTGGGTTCCGACTGCAGCTCAAGTCATATTGGAATAAGGGGCTCCTGCTTCCCTCTGGGCCTTAAAACAATTCTTGTTGAAGGACAGTTAAAGATTTTTTTAAAGCCTTCTGAAGTGAGGCCAAGAAAGGATTACATTTATCCCAACACTCCACCAGGCCTTTCTCATCTTTGGATATAGCCACCTCTGGATTTTTCTAGAAGATCCTCTTAATCCATGTCTACATACTCCAAATGGTTTGAATAGTCAGAGGCAAGGAAACAATTGAAAAGGGCCTATAAATGAATGATGCTAATTCAGAGTTTCTCAAAGTGGGCTCAGGGACCACTTGTGTTACAAATTCAGAATCACCTGCACTGTTGAGATTCGGATTTTCCAGCCCAACTGGGACATACTGAATCAGAGCTCCCAGGGAAGAGAGGACTTAATCAACTTAGCAAATGTCACCAGCTGATCCTTTTGGTCTGGAAAATCGTGCATTAACCCTTAATCTCAAAAAGCGGAGCCCAGAAATCTGCATTTTTAAACAGAGGGCCAGGTACAAGTGTGGACCCATGCATGCTTGCTGTGTTAAACTGAATGTATCTATTATCTGTTATGTTCATTTCTCCAGAGAAAGTCATTGTCCACACTTTTATTTTCCTTTTTTTTTTTTTAATGTTTTTCCAAAAAAGCTCTTCCCTCACATGGCAGTGTTCTCTCCCACTGCCTGGGAGCCTTTGCAGCAAGGGCTTCCCTCACCCTGGCGGTAGCTGACGTCACAGCAGGTGCACAGGGATGGGGCCCAGAAGACTTGATTAACTCCTTCTACTGCTCTGAGCACCAGTTTCCCCATAACTTGAGCTTCTCAAACTCCAATTATCCTGGCTCAAGGTCTAGCTTCTCTAACACTGGCTAGTAACGAAGTGAGGAAGCAGAAGAGGAAGAAAGGGGAAAGTACGAAGTCTGTGGCCAGCTAACACTCTTTTTTAGTAGTTGGGGAAAATGGAACGAGGACTTCCAACTCTAGTACTTTTTAGTGCCTTTTCTCCCTTAAGCTCAAAAGTTTCCTGCTCTTTAAAACATGGGAGGCTTTACTGTGAAAACCCCCAAGTGCGCTCACTAGAGGCAGTGTGATTCCAGGAGAGCCTGTGGTGTGAGAAAGGTAAGGACAGGTCCCAAGTATGCTAAGAATAATTGAACTGTTGATGGACTGACTTTTATTCACTTTTTTTCTCCTGAATGGACTAGCCCAAATATATTTGTATGGTTTCTTGCCTTTTTGTCCATTTTGAAGATACTACAGAAAGGAGGCAATAAAAAGGCTTAGCATCACATTTTGTTTTCATTCTATGGTTCTAAATCCCATAAAGAGCAGACACAGGGGAAGGAGAGAGCCAGGAGGGAGTATGCATCACTGGAGCAAAGGAGAGGAATAAAATGGTTGGCACGTGTAGCAGGTATGTGGGGAGTATGCAGACAGCGAGACCAGCCCAGGAGGATCCATCTCCAAGCCCCCAACTCCCCCTCCAGCTTTGTTTGCCTTAGGAGCCGCCTTTTGATGCCTCTAGCACGCAAGCCTCTAGGGATTCCCCAAGACTGCCCCCCTGACTGCCAAGGTATGGGGATACTCTCTTTCCTCCCAGTGCTGGGAAGGCAGCGTTTGACTTTTCCAAAGGGAGTTTTCCTAGCAAACTAAGAAAAAACAAAACCTATTTTCCATAAACACATAGAAGCATGTGAAATCCATAATTCTAGATCTGCTCAGCTGTCTTTAACTCACTTCCAACCAAGTGTGGTTTCTCTGGCACAAATCCTGGAGAACCGGCCCCAGAATCTTCTCCTCACCCTCTTCTGGCTGAACTGGGTGCTGAACAAACATGCTCTTAGCTGGAAGTCAACTTGGGTTTGTCTCACTTTTAGGCCTGGCAGGAATCCTAATGCTTTCCCGAACATCATTCCCCATGACTTCCTGGAGGGACATGTGAATGGAAGAGGGCTTTGTAGATAAGAAGTTAGGGTCCAAGTCCCCAGTTCTCAGTGACAGGCTGTGTGACCTCCTGCAAACTATTTACCATGTCTCAGGTTCCATTTCCTCCTCTTAAAATGAGGTAACAAAGCTGACATCATGAACTGCCAACAAGATAAGAAGAACTACAAACACCTAGGATATCCTTTTCCCTAAATCATAAGGTACAAGTCCCCAGATCCACCTACCCTCCCGGTTCTTCAGCATCTATCTATGCTCCATACTCTCCCTTCTGGGGATCCAGCCCTGATCCATGACTTCGGCACAGAGGAGGTATATCTAGGATGGATGGAAGAGAGAACAGAGGAGAGTCAGGGTGCCTAGCTAAGAAGCAGTAAGTCCAAATCAGAGGATCTGAGGACCCAAGCTAAAGGACAACACTGAAAATAGAGGGCGAACATGGACAACTTAATGAAGGCAGGATCTCACTTGAATGTGCATAATGAAAGCACAAGAGAAGATCAGGCACAGCAGGGAGGGAAGAGCACTGCGCTTGGAACCAAGAGACCTGAATTCAAAGTCTTCATTCTACCACTTGCCAGTTTCATAAACTCTGAGAGGCCATTCATCTCTGAGTCTCATTTTTGTCTTTTGTAAAACAAAACTGGAAATAGCTACAAATTAAATAGAAACTGCATAAGATAACTGGAACATGATGGAATGAACCGTTATTCCATAATGGTCACTTTTAATCTTACTATGATCTTGAAGTTACTAATCTTTCTTATGCCTCAGTTTCTTCATTTCTAAAGGGTGGCCCTAAGTGCACCCCACAGGCCCTTCCAGCTCTAACATGTTTGTATCTATCAGAAAGTGATGAGTCTGGTTTGTACATGTCAAATGCAGGCTGGTATTCCTGTGGAAAGTTTCCTGGTCAAGTTGCTAACCCAGATCAAGACTCTAGAGAAGCAGTTCTCAAAGGGTCACCCCAGCCCCTAGGGGGTATTAAGAAAATTTCTGAGCATTTTTGGTTGTCAAAATGATGGCAAGGCACTACTGATATTAGAGGACAGGAACCAGAGATACCATGATGTGTACAATGTGTGCAGTGCAAACACAACAATGAATTGTCCTGTGTGGCTTTCACATGTTTCCCCAGATAGCCAAGTAGGATATTGGTTCTCAAAGTATGGTCTGGGGACCCCTGGAGATCCTCTAGACCATTTCAGGGATAATCAGGGTCTAAACCATTTTCACAGTCATACCATCATATTATTTGCCTTTTTTACTGAGTTGACATTTGCAATGATGAGACAAAAAGGAATGGTGGATAAAAATGTTGGTGCCTTGCACGAATCAAAGCAGTAGCACCAAGGTGTATTACACTAGCAATCATTGCATTCTGCACCACCAGGCACTTCCAATTCAACACCCTCCATTTTTACTTTAGAATGTTCTTGATGAGGCAATAAAGTTTATTAACTTCATCAAATTTCAACTCTTGGGTACACACCTTTTAACTATTTTGTCTGACAAAATGCTACATATCAAAACACAATTTGAGTTGCAAGCTGAACTAGCCATGTTTTTCATGGAATATCAGTTTTACCTGAAAAAACAACAGGCAGACAAAACTATGATTATTCAGAAAGGTATCTTGCAGACCATTTTTTCAAAAATGAACAATTTTTGTATTTCCGAGGAAACAACTAAAAAGTACATATTAGTGCAGATAACATTAAGCATTCAAGCAAGAATTAGAATTGTGAGAAATCTGCACCTGCCACTATGAGCTTGATAGCTTTTCAATACTTAAAGGCCTTTCTGATGAGATTGGTGGCAATACTAATGAATGTGATTTATTGATTTTGTATGATGAAATGTGGCAACATTTGGATATCTGTATAACTCAGTGAGCCAATACTTTACAAATGACCAATGTGCAATATTACAAAATCATGCTCGGTTAAAAAAAAAAAAAAGGAAACAAAGCTTCATTCAAAGTGCAAGATAGACCAGTGGAATTTAATGTAACAGAGTACAAGATAATCATTGATATGATTTCAGGTCTCATTTTGAATAGCCCTTAAGAAACCATCACTTGGGGGCACCTGGGTGGCTCAGTCAGTTAAGCATCTGCATTCGGCTCAGATCAAGATCCCAGGGACCTGGGATCAAGTCCCTCAGCAGCTCCCTGCTCAGCGGGGAGTCTGCTTCTCCCTCTCCCTCTGCCTCTCTCTCTGCTCATGCTCTCTCTCTCTCTCTCTCTCTCACTCATTCTCTCTCTCAGATAAAGAAATAAAATCTTAAAAAAAAAAAAAGAAAAAGAAACCGGGGAGCCTGGGCAGCTCAGTCATTAAGCATCTGCCTTCGGCTCAGGTCATGGTCCCAGGGTCCTGGGATCGAGCCCCGCATCGGGCTCCCTGCTCGGCAGGAGGCCTGCTTCTCCCTCTCCCTCTCTCCCTGCTTGTGTTCCCACTCTCACTGTGTCTCTCTCTGTCAAATAAATAAATAAAATCTTAAAAAAAAAAGAAATTATCGCTTGTTAAAAAAAATAAAAGAAACTATCACTTGTTGAACTTTGTGCCTTATCAAAGAAAAATATCCACAACTACCTGAAAAGTCTACTACAAAATTTCTGCCTTTTCCACCTACATATCTGTGTAAGGCTGGATTTTCTTCAAAAACGTCAAGCAAAATATCATATTGCAATAGATTGAATACAGAAGCAGATAAGGGAATCTAGCTGTGTTTGATAAGCCAGATATTACAGAGATTTGCAAAACTGTCAAACATGCCATTCTTCTCACCAAATTATCTTTTGTTTGGGGAGATATACTTGCCCAAGATCTATTGACCATTTCATAATGTCATACCACCAATGGCAATATTAGTCATGATATTAGAGTTGCGGACACAATACACCCTTATATTCTGGCTTTGTAATTGTGCCATCCCTATGATTTTTGGGTAAGGCACAGACTTCTGATACTTCATTTTGTCTTCTGGTATAGTTGTGCCCAAGGATTTGCACATTGAAATACATATTGTATTATTAATTTTCATTTTTTTAAGATTTTATTTATTTGACAGAGAGAGAGAGAGAGAGAGAGAGCCAGAGAGCACAAGCAGAGGGAATGGCAGAGGGAGAGGGATAAGTAGGTTCTGCACTGAGCAGGGAGCCTGACGCAGGGCTTGATCCCAGGCCCCTGGGATCATGACCTGAGCCGAAGGCAGATGCTTAACCATTTGAGCCACCCAGGCGCCCTTCCTTTATTTTTTATAAGACAGTCAAGATATTTTCTTTTTAAATTATGTAGATAGGTAATTTATGTTATTTATGAATTTCATAATAATAAAAATGACATTGTAAAATATTGTTATAAAAGGGGTATTGCATCTGGTATGGTTGGGAATGATTGCTCTAGGAGGTAGAGGCTGGTGTGAGAGATTGGAGAATTATCTACACAAAGGTGATAGCTGAAGCCGCAGGAAGGAGTCATCTTATGAGATGTGTCATTCAGTGTGCCATGCCTTTAAAAGTGATGGAGGAATAACCACTGGGTAGAGGATGTCCCAAAAGAATACTGCTCATGAAATTTGGTTCAAAGTTCCCCAGCAACGTGTTACCTCATTGTCAATCTCTGACTCTAATCTCCCATTTGCCCACCAACTCTGGTTCCTATGCTTTTCCTCCTTGGACTACCTTGTCTGCTTACTTGAATCAATAGATGGCAGAGCCCACCTCCAAACCCATTCTATGAGCCACACTTTGTTGGACAATTCACCCCAGCTCACCCTGGTTAGGAGCTCTACTATTGCTGTACTTTAACTCCAAAAAAACTACCTTGATACCTGGCCACAGAAAGGACAGAGATAAAGGGGCCAAGTATAAAAAGAGGAAATGTGAAAAAATGAAATTCTTTGATAAGACAAGCGGTTAAGTTCTTGCCACACAGAAGCCCCCAGGCCAGCTAAGCCTATTCTCTCTCTCCCATGAATTCTGAAACTTATTCAGTTTCACATTTTTATAAAATGTCAAAATGTCTCAGTCTCTTAGCTCATGATTAAAATCCAGTTGTTTATTTATAGGGCCATTTGTTGCTGAAACCTCTCCTTAAAAAAAAAAAATAATAATAATTGCTTCTTAAGATGGTTTTCCTCTATCTGCCAGAAGATGTCATTTTGGGATGAGGCCATTCAAACTTGCTCAAATCTGAGCGATAACTCAGCTAAAATGAGGTCAATGTAAATGACTACCCACAACGGGGAAAAATCAGTTAAATTAAATCCAGAGTAAGTACCAACATATCATGTAGTAAGAGTTACGTGTGTCAAATGGAGGAGTGTTATGAGGATTAATGAGTCTGTTATTAAAAAACGCTTTGGGATTCTTGGATGAATGACATTATTGAAAGTGGGGATAGGACTGGCATTTACAGATTGTAGTTATATCAAGGCCTTGTAACACACTCTGGGGAAACATGGAGAAAGTGACGGAAGAACTTAAAACAGATTTTTCTATTGATTGTTGTTTTTTATATTACATTTAGCAGTCCAAATACTTCATTCAGCAAAATATGTGGGTGGATGCAAGTGTCTACTTTGCAAAGTTCTACAAAAAGTAATGTAAGCTTATTTGAGAATCTCAACACTGTGTTGTAGTTTATAAAAGAAACACTGGGACAATAGCAAGAATCAATTCAGAACAAACTTATCCTTACTCCCCATAGTGGTGTGTGTAATAGGCAAGTGGCAAAGATGGAGAATGTCAAGGAATTCTCTGTTGGGTAAAGTACAGACTAAGCCAGAGGCAATGACATGACTCTGGGCTGTTTCCCTACAATGCTTGATGTTGTGGAAAATGCAGTCAATCTCCTGGTTGTTTCTAAATGCCTGCAAGTCTCAGGCTTCCAGATGACTGATTTTTTTTTTTTTTTTTAACCTGGAAGTTTTCACACTGTAAAATGCACGACTGAGATTGTATCCTTTGAAGTCTGTATAAAATTGTCCCAACTCTCCTATCAGCTTTCTTGCAGAGTCTGACACCCTACATAGCTCTCTGTGACTTCCCAGGGGTCGAGTCTTAATGGTCTCCTTTGTCCATGAACTCCTGCTGTATTCCGATCCTCCCTCAGTCTCCTGCTACTGTGATGCGTGCCTATCCTCCCCAGTCTAGCCATGGAGTCCAGGCCTTTTCCCAGATTTCCCCAAAGCCTGCTGACATAAAGTACTTGGTGTGTAGCAGCACATTTTACTGGACAGTTGGGGAAGCAAATGCCGTTTAACTGACCGAAATGAAGATAATTTGAAATCAAAGTAATAGATACTCCCGGTCTCAGGAGTTCCCCAATCAACCCAGCACCAAGAATTGCCCATTGGCCACTTTTCTCCTTAAGTTTCAGTCTCCTGCAATGCCACTTGGCTCCAGGATCACTCTCTGCCCTCCTCTGCCCCCCTTCTCCTCTGCTCATTCCTACTTCCAAGCTCCTATTCATTTTCTAGACAGAGCTGTTTAGAAACTTCCTTGTGATCTCCTTCTAATCCATGCCCTCAGATAATTATCTTCCATCCTCGATGCAGTTATCAAGGTATTTTCCTGTTTCAAACCATTCATTCAGGAAAGGAATGGAAATAATTATTTTCCCTAAGAAGATTCTATTGCCTTCCATGCAGATTTGATCACACTGCAATCACTTAGGGCCTTTGGAGGGGGCCTCAGGCACCAACTACATTGCAGAATCCTTTGATTTCTCTGCCACTTCTGGGAGAGGACCTTCCCTTTTCCACTAACCCGTGCCCACTTGTCATCCATGGTGTCCAGCAGAAGAGCCATCATCCCTGCTGAACTCCACCCAAATTATACTGTATGCAGCCCTCTTTAACATTGATACACTCACTATTTTAAATGTTCCAACAGTAAAAGAGATATCTCATGGCAGAAAATTACAGATTCCAATATGAGTTACCACTACGCCTGCTCAGTGAGGAAGGAAGAAATCTCTAGATTGAATAGATCAAAAGGATTGTTGTTTATTTGTAGATTTTTTGTGGAGTCAGAACTTTTACAACTGAATTGAATGTCTTATTTTGAATAGATAATATATGCACAAGGTGTAAAATCCAAAAGGTACAAAAGGGTGTAGAGTGAAAAGTAAATAATACTTCTCTGTCTGGTCCCATAATTGCCCAGCCTCCCTTCCCAGAGGCAACCACAGGCAACAGTTTCTTCTGCATTCTCCCAAAGATCTTCTGTGCATTTACAAACATAGATATTTATTTTTTTCCTTAGACAGCTTGTGCCCACTCCGCACATTCTTCTGCCCTTTATTTTTCCATTTAACAATATATCTGGGAGATCATTCCTCATTAGTAGACACAAAGACTCTCATTATTTCTATTGGCTCCATCATTTTATATTGTATGTATACACCATAATTTAGTCAACAATTGATGGACATTTAGGTGGTATTCAATATCTTCCTAGTATGAACACTCCTGCAATGAATTCCCTTGTGGATGGGTATTTTAACCATGTGCAATATATTTATAGGATAAACACTTTGGAATGAAGCTCTTAGGCTAAATTGTATGTGCATTTTAATTTTATTAGATATTGTCCAACTGCCTTCCACAGAGATTCACTAATTTACCCTCCAGCAATGTGTGGAAGAGACACAAATTTATGTGCACTTTAAGAGATGGGGCCCCTGGGTGGCTCACTCGTTAAGCGTCTGCCTTTGGCTCAGGTCATGATCTCAGGGTCCTGGGATTGAGCCCCGCATCGGGCTCCCTGCTCAGAGGGAAGCCTGCTTCTCCCTCTCCTTCTCCCCCTGCTTGTGTTCCCTCTCTGGCTGTGTCCCTGTCTGTCAAATAAATAAATAAAATCTTAAAAAAAAAAAAAAAAGAGAGAGAGAGATGGGTAAAATTTGGAATGACATATACAAGGGCAAGCAGAATTCTGCTAAGGAGAAATGGCTCACTCCTGGTCTGTAAGTACCTTGAAGGCAACAACTATGCTGTTTATCATCATATCATCTGGTCCTTAGCACAATGTCTGGCATATGTAAATAGGCAGTTACTTATTGATAAGTGAATGGCATCATAACAGTTTAGAGGTGGGAACTAAACTTAGGCTGTCTGGGGGAGAGAGAGCAGTAGTCCAAATGACCTAAGGTGTATGTATGACAGGGGAGAAGTGGCCAAAAAAAGTTGAAAAATGTGAACTGTTTCTTTTTTGTCATCACCTTGGAAACAATTTTTCCTCTAGCCATTGTTACAGTCAGGATGAATAGAGAAAATATGGTAAAATCTACCTTGGATATTATGAACTTCCATGAGAAAAAAAATATTGATCATATCATCCTAGAAAGAACATTGACTATGCTATTTTTCCAAGCAGAGATCATTAGTTTTGTCAATATGTAGCCATTGGATCAAGATGTTTTAAGTCCAGACTAATGGTCTTGGCCGCCCTTAAGGTCAGGCCAATTGCTGGGGCTGCCTCACTGGCCAGCAATCCATCCTGACCACCACATTGGGAGATGTGATCAGATGAGCTTTTCTGTGGCCAACCACTCTGAATGTGCACAGCCAACTGAAGACTATAAAGGAAATGGAATTCATGACTTCAGTTATTGGTTTAACAATTCCATAAAATCAGGTATTTATTATGAGGCAGGTATATTGATGATATGAAGATTATAGAAAGATTTTAGACACACACATGCACATGTACAGAGAAAGGTCTAGATAAACCCCATTGTCCCTACATCGTTGCTAGGTTTCCCAACTCTACGTTAAAGTATTATTGCCCCATTTTACAGACAAGGAAATAGAAGTCTAAATAGGTGAATTGACTCTCCTGTGATCACTCAGCTAATAAAGCAAAGAAGTGAGAATTCCTACCTAAGTATATGAGGCTCTAAATTCATATTTCTACTACACTGTTGACTTGAATTACAAGCATGAACTAACACCATGGGCCATTTACCATTCACGCCACTATCACACATTTCTTTCTTCAGGCTGTCTCACTGAGTCAGTGATATGGCAGCATTTACAACACACAGTTAAATCTCAGTCTTACTCATATGCAGGCCAATTACTCCAAGTAACCAGTGTTCTATCCTTTCTACAAAAAAAAAAGGAGTAGTCTTAGATCTAGTAATGGCACATTTTTAGTGCATGACTTTCTTTCCAGAACACGTCTGATCACCCTGGGCATTAGGGATATTTCAGCATTTATACTCTACATTTATCACAATATGTTGCCTGCAATGCTTTTGCTCTCTCTCTCTCTCTCTTTTTCCCTGGTACCTGGCTCATTAAAGAGACCACTAGTCATTTTAAAACCAAATTGAGTTTAAATACATTTTCTTGACACATCTGTTTTGTTAAACGTATCCCACGAAACCAACATTAAAAGCCAATGCCATTAAGAGGGCATAAGGTAAGCTCATTTAGTTGACCAAATTGTATAACACAATGAATTAATATGGTAATATGCCTTTGGAGACCAGCAGCAGATAATGGAGGTGAACAGAGGAGCTCGAGCTGGGTTTTGGAAAAGCAAAAGCAATTCATCATTATGCTGTAACAATATAGGAGAACATTTCTCATTTCCCACTCGCCTGCCCCCATCCCGAAAACCTTTTGGTTGTACTTTTTCAACACCAACTTCGACGAGCATGACTTTGCTCACTCAGACCGCTACATTTTGGCTACCCAGAGAATTTTCTTATTTGTGTTTTGAACCAGTAGTAAATAAGTGAAGATTTCAGTTACAAGTAAGTGTTGGTGGGACATGAATCTGAGAAAGCCATGCCCTTGTCACTCTATAGAACAACTAGCAAAATACTCTCCAAATAGAAGTCAAAATCAGGGAGCAGAGAGGAGCAGGTAGAACAGAAATACTATCAAAGATTCTAGCCATCCTTCCCTCAGAATTAAGCTTTAGAAATAATGCACTATATAAATTGACAGTCACTTCTTGGACTCAGTCCTTCTCAGTAGCTTGGATTTCTGTTTCTATCCTGCCAGAAAAAAACTAATTAAAGCTTATTGCGTCTGGTCGCAAGAATGTATCCCCTAGCTACTTAAAAACAAAAACAAAAAAACCTTTCTAAATAATGTTTTCCCTCAATTATAAAATTAGATATGTTTATTAGAGAAAATACAGAAAAGCATAAAGGAGAAAATGCAAAATCATTTATAACCTCAATGCTCAGAGATACCATGATTAATATTTTAGTATATTTATATATGTTTCACCTACCATTAAATAACCTTCAAAAACAGGATTTTAATTGTTATATAAAATGATTTTAAGAGACTTCTGAGGTTGAATATTTAGGTTTTTCTTTCTTTTTTTTTTCAATTACAAACAAAGCTATAACAAACACTTACACATAAATCTTTCACCCAGTTTCAGTTTCTATTTGGAGGACATATTCCTACAGTGGGATTCCTGGGCCTGGGGTGTGAATAATTTTAGAGTTCTTATGTTAAATCCCCCACCCTTCAATCCCCATCTTTCTTGGCCTCTCAGCAACTTCCAACACCGTTGACCCCTACTTCTTTCCTCAAGTCTTTTCTCCTTTGCTCTGTGACACCAAGTTTTCTCAATTCCCTCTTATCTCTCTTTCACAGTTCCTTTCTGGGTCCCCTCCTCTGTCTCTCCATCAGTTTGGAAGTTCACCTCTTCTTTCCTCTCTTTCTCCATCTTGCAAAGCAAAACCAAGGTCCACTCCTATCCTGGAAAGTACCAACCCTCCCCCCTGGGCATCTCCAGGGACAATGGATTAAATGAAGCCTCCTATTACTTTCTGGTTCAAAAATCTCATAATTCCATTATTTATAATTGGATATTTTTTCTCTCCAGTGAGGGAAAAAAGTACTGTCCCCCCCATCTGCTCTGTCTGTCTACCTGACTCCCTCATTCTCAGCCTGTTTATAATTCCCATTGTTCCCCCAAAGAACCGAAGGTGACTGAGTGCTCTTTGACACAGAGTATATCTTTTTGTCCTTGTCTAACCATTCAAGTAATGTCCTGTTTGTAAGTTAGTGATTTGAAATTAGTTGATCTGAAACCCACAGTCTGTCATTTAAAAAAAAAAAAAAAAAGAATTGTTACAGTTAATATAGTTCCCATTTTCCCCTCCCAACACGTGAAACAGACTGAATCAGGTTGGTCTACTGCATCCATCTAAAGTGCATAAATGTGTGACAGAGTAAACCCCCAACCCCAAACCCAAACTATAAGGAAAGGATTTTGTAGCTCTTTCTAAGTTTTTCTACTCTGATCCAGGGATATTTAGGGACTTTCTGATCACTGTCTAAAGGAATTGCAAGTTCTTCACAGAATATAACCTTCTCCTGTTGCTACTACTGGCTCAGTATCCACCAATAATCCCTAATTCTGTGTTTTTGAAAATTAGACAATACTGAAATTTTTTAAAGGCTGTGGTATGATAGATAATAAATAATAGTTTGTAATAGATTTCTGTTCACAATCTGTTCATATTATTTTTTTATTTAATTTTATTTTATTATGTTAGTCACCATACAGTACATCATTAGTTTTTGATGTAGTGTTCCATGATTCATTGTTTTGGTATAACACCAAGTGCAGTACGTGCCCTCCTTAATACCCATCACCGGGCTAACCCATCCCCCCACCCCCCTCCCCTCTAAAACCCTCAGTTGGTTTCTCAGAGTCCATAGTCTCTCATGGTTCATCTCCCCCTCTGATTTCCCCCCTTCATTTTTCCCTTCCTTCTCCTAATGTCCTCCATGCTATTCCTTATATTCCACAAATAAGTGAAACCATATGATAATTGACTTTCTCTGCTTGACTTACTTCACTTAGCATAATCTCCTCCAGTTCCATCCATGTTGATGTAAAAGCTGGGTATTCATCCTTTCTGTTGGCTGAGTAATATTCCATTGTATATATGGACCACATCTTCTTTATCCATTCATCTGTTGAGGGGCATCTCGGCTCTTTCCATGGTTTAGCTATTGGGACTTCTGCCACAGATTTACAAATGGATACAGATATAACCAAGATGTCAAAAATGGACTTCAGGGTAACAGTTATGAAGACGATAGCTAGAATGGAGAAATCGATTAATGGCAACATAGAGTCTCTAAGGGCAGAAATGAAAGCTGATCTGGCAGAACTTAAAAATGCTATCAGTGAGATCCAATCTAATCTAGATAATCTAACAGCTACAGTAAGCGATGCAGAAGAATGAATTAGTGATCTAGAAGACCAATTGATAGAAAAGAAGGAAAAAGAGGAGGCCAGGGAGAAACAACTCAAAATCCATGAAAACAGAATTAGAGAAATAAGTGACACCATGAAATGTTCCAACGTCAAAATTATTGGGATCCCTGAGGGGGTGGAGAGAGAGAGAGGACTAGAAGATATATTTGAGCAAATCGTAGCTTAGAACTTCCCTAATGTGGGGAATGAAACAAACATTCATGTCCTAGAGGCAGAGAGGACCCCTCCCAAGATCAAGGAAAACAAGCCAATGCCCCGGCATGTAATAGTAAAACTCGCAAATCTTAGAACCAAGGAAACCATCTTAAGGGCAGTTAGGGGGAAGAGATTCCTTATGTGCAGAGGGAGGAACATCAGAATAATGTCAGACCTATCCACAGAGACCTGGCAAGCCAGAAAGGGCTGGCAAGACATATTCAGGGTACTAAACGAGAAGACCATGCAGCCAAGAATACTTTATCTGGCAAGTCTGTCATTTAGAATGGATGGAGAGATGCAGAGCTTCCAAGACCAGCAGAAACTGAAAGAATATGTGACCACTAAGCCAGCCTTGCAAGAAATATTAAGGGAGGTTCTATAAAAGGAGAAAAACCCCAAGAGTGATACAGAACAGAAATTTACGGAGACAATCTATAGAAACAAGGACTTCACAGGCAACATGATGACAATAAATTCATATCTTTCAATAATCACTCTCAACATGAATGGCCTAAATGCTCCCATAAAACAGCACAGGGTTGCAGATTGGATAAAAAAACCAGGACCTATTTATATGCTGTCTACAATAGACTCATTTTGAACCTAAAGATACATCCTGACTGAAAGTGAAGGGATGGAGATCCATCTTCCATGCCAACAGACCTCAAAAGAAAGCTGGGGTAGTAATTCTTATATCACACAATCTGTTCGTATTAATTGAAAGGTTGAATTGACTAGCATACCTTCAAAGAAACAGCAGTTAAGGATACCATTATTTTATTGCTTTGTAATAGTGAGCAGGTCTGTGAAAAACTTTTTCTTCATTCAACTCTGTCTTAAAACCATTCCTTATCTAGAGACAACATCTTTGACTGACTTTAATCAGGATAATTATTCCCCCAAATTTAATTATTGGCTTTTGCATAATACAAGGAGCTGACACAACCTAAATCTCAAATCATATTATAGACTGACACAGTAGGTCTTGGGGTGATGAGTATTAGAACTTTGGTGGGACAGGGGCACCTGGGTGGCTCAGTCGTTAAGCATCTGCCTTCAGCTCAGGTCATGATCCCAGGGTCCTGGGATCGAGCCCCGCATGGGGCTCCCTGCTCGGTGGGAAGCCTGCTTCTCCCTCTCCCATTCCCCCTGCTTATGTTCCCTCTCTCACTGTGTCTCTCTCTGTCAAATAAATAAATAAAATCTTAAAAAAAATTCAAAAAAAAAAGAATTTTGGCGGGACATTGAGCAAATGGTGTCAAAAGCCATGTAAATACAGAGTTCCAGTTAATTTATTTTTAAGCTTATCCTCTCCATCTAATCCAGGCTCCAACTTAGATCATAGAAATCTCTTCCTTCCTTTTCTGGCAGAAGCAAAAGTCAACACAGCTTCTCTCCCAGCTATAAAATAGACCAATATATTTTTGAAGACCATATTCAGTGGTAGTCAAGTTTAGAGATAATGCTTTATTGCAACCATTGATTATAAATAGTGCAATAATTCAAGCATTCACCTTCCTTCCATTGTTTGACCCCAAAATGTTAAGTATAAATATGTGATGCTCCTCTGGACAAATGAGATTTCAGGAAGCAGAATTGCTTTATGATCAAACTAAAACCTATTTAATAAAAAGCCTTTAGTAGAGCTGTGGTTTAAAGCCAGTCAAAAGCAATGACATATGATAAATGTTCTACTTCAAACGTGCACATTATAATCAAATCACAAGGATAATTCAACCCAATGCTTGAATTTTTCCTGTGTTCACCATTTATATGTTGAAACTCCATATTGTGGCTCAGAGCTGAGGAGAAATCGACATATTTTTTTTAAAAGTATTGCCTTTCTTACTTCAGATGGAAAGAAGGCTGGTTGCCTCTACTCACACTGTGAACACACACACACACACATCACAGGTATGTATGTATATATATAATATATATATACATATAATTGTATATGTGTGTATGTGTGTGTGTGTGTGTGTGTGTATACAATTCCCAAGTGATTTTAGGAGCTCATTTTATACAAAAGCTTTAGAAAGATGTATTACAGAATTCATCCATTCTTCAGGAAAAAACTCTGAACCCTACATTTTTAATAGTTAAAAGATCCCTATTTCTGAAGTCCACCATGAATACTTGTGCAAGCTTCAAGTCAGGACTTAAAGAGAAACATTTGCTAAGTCATTGTCAAAGCATGGATCAAGTTTGATCCATCTCGATGAAATGAGACCCCTTAAATGATCAGTGATATCTCAAGTTCAAGATTGTAACCAACTTGTTTCCAAATTCCTTACAGATATTAATCAGAATTCAGGATATGAAATTAGAATTCCAGAAATTCTCTGGAATTCCCCAAATCATCAACTATTGTTAAAACCCTTTCAATAATCCTCATACACTTGACTCATTAACATGGATATCTTAAAAATTGCTTAATTATTAAGAAATATTAACTTTAGCTGTATTTATGAAAAGCTGCAGCCAATAGAAAATACTAGAATGCTGGAAAACACCAGCAAACATTATTGTTTAGTATTTAAATAACATTCAGATCTCCTAGCAAAGTTAATAGCACTAAACAGAATCAAAGTCTAAATTGTCGATTTAAGATCTTATTTTATTTCTAAAACTCATTATTTCTTGGAATGCCACTCATAGGATTTGTGTAAAGTATGCTATGCATATAAATTTATTAATATTTATTTGATTTGCAAGAATGAGTCACCATTAGCAGCAGACTGGCCCATGAACACATACTAATAATGGCCTCAGCTACAAGCAAGCCTGGCTGATTCGATTGTGACACTTCTCCTCCGTACTCTTCACCAGGTTCCTGGAAATGACAACTTTAACCTCAGAATCTACATGTTAATGATTCCTGCTCTTGCTGTCAATTTGATGTCAGTGGATTCCTTCTGACCAGTAGTTGCTCTCTGTCGATCATTAAGCTTTAATTCTCATAGGAGAATTATACTTTTTTCTTTTTTCCCAATTTCTTAACAGGTTTTTCTATGGATTTGGAAAAATATAAGTTTCCTGAAGAATGCCAGCACAGAATTCCCACACAGACATACTAGATTTGACAGGAGAAATAGATCAGTGAAATCATGCAGTTTCATAAAAGCATTTTGCTGTATTTTTAAATGGTGCCCAGCAAAAATACAAGGAGCATGGAAAATGATGCTTCAGCAATCTTTTCTCCTAAACCTCACCACCAGCTTTCTGACCCCACCCCCCTCAGCCCCATACAGACAGCATCTCTCTTCCCTAACACCAAAACCTCTGGGAACTTCATTTGGGTCCAGCTCATTTCTGGTCATTAAGCTGATTCTGGCAAGACAAGGCCTAGAACAGGGGGTCTAAACCATGTTCCACAGAACCATCCGAACTCAGGGAACCCCAGAGGAGTGCTTGGGGGTAGGGCTCATGCAGCCACTCATCTCTGCTTTCAGCCAGCAGCGCTGCATCTGTCAGTTTAACATAGCTGGCTTTTTCCAAGAATTTATTGTTTGTTTAAAAGAACAGTTCCGCTACTAAAAAAGAAACAGAAAAGGTTTGACAACTGCTGATTCAGAGAGCCTCGCAAGGCTTTGCTGACCCTTGGTGGGGCAGATCTCTGGGAAACTGAAGTCATTTTCAGGCCAGGGCCTACGAATACAGGGCAGGATGGGACCGCAGGAAAGTAGCATCTGGGTACCAGAGACTAGCCAGGGTGATCTCCCCTCTGCTCAAACCTGGGTGATAAACATGCAAGAACTTAGCCTTCACAAGCCCAACCATGGACTAAACCAGACCTTCTTGGTCTTTCTGGCCATGCATAACCCATTTGAACCACTCCAGTAGACCAAGGGATAAGCCAGAAATGGACAGCCCCGCAAACTCAATTGCTTTGTATTTCTAAATCTCTGTGCCCCAAAGTGAGTTTCGTGTGATATTGCAAACATTTCCGTGGAGTTTACAAACCAGGAAGGACTCCTCATCCTCCCTCTCCTCCCCTTCCTCCTTCCTCTTTCTTTTCCTCCTTCTTTCGCTGCTGTTGCTACAACTTACTCTGTTTCTGCTTCTTTTTCCTGGGGAACAGAATCATTTCCTTCTTCAACTGTCATCCAGAGTGCAGTCTGCTTTGCCAGCCAGTCAGCGTAGACACTCTCCCTTCCTCCTTGTCCCATGCCCTCGAAGCTCCAGCCCTGCTACACTAGTTTCTGGACACAACTGCACTTTCTTGGCCCCATACCTTTGCTCACACTGAGCCCTGGGAATGGGTGTCCATTCGTACAGAATCTCCACCTGGTGAGAGCCAACCTGCTCTCAAGGCTCTGCTCACACACACTTGAGCTGCCAATATTTCCTAAAGTCACTGTCAACTCCTCTGAAAGTGGAATGATCCATCATGACACATAACACTCTGCCTGACATGGAACACATTTTCAACAAATATAAGGAAAAAATTAAACTGAACCCCCCCCAACTCCCAAAACACATATTATGCTTTTTATGTAGCAGGCTTGGAAAATAGGTTACTGACTAGCTAACCAAATAGGAGAAGATGAGGGAAACATCCCAGAATGTTTATATTGTCTTTGGTCTTAATTTCATGGTATGCATTTTCTCATACAAAATGAAAAGAAACAAAAAGATCCAGGATTTTATTCAAGCAGAAAATGTTTCCAGATTTTTTTCATAATTTCACAGATGTTCGTTTTATAAATTTTCCAAATCTTATGCTCGGCATTGTCACAACAAATCTCAGCAAAAAAACCTGATAGCTCCCTACGGTAGGAAATTCATAGTGTGTGTTAGCAAAAAGAAGGCGGGATGGGGTCACCATGCATATCATTTGGGACTGCAGGCCCCCCTCACTTGTCTTACCATCCCGGCCCTGTGACCCAGAGTGCCGAATCCCCTGGGCAGCGAGGGAATGGAAGATTGTCTCAGAGTACAGATTAGACTGCGGAAATGTATGCACTGAGTAATTCAAAACAAAAACTGTTTTGTTGAATCAGCTGCAACTTTGATGATAAAGAGGGACACATGGCCCAATGTCCATTGCTGCCTCACCTTCCTCTTCTGTGAAATGGGAAGAACAACTATGTGTAGGGCTGTCAAGAAGCTTAGAGAACATACCTTGCAAACTCTGTGAAAACAGGGCTGATGTCTTTTTTATTTTATTTTATTTTATTTATTTGAGAGAGAGAGAGAACGAGAGAGAGAGCACATGAGAGGGGGGAGGGTCAGAGGGAGAAGCAGACTCTCTGCCGAGCAGGGAGCCTGATGCAGGACTCGATCCCGGGACTCCAGGATCATGACCTGAGCCGAAGGCAGTCGCTTAACCAACTGAGCCACCCAGGCGCCCAAGACATCATTTTTTTAAAAAATGAGCAGGTTAATAAAGTTTTGAATTACTAGGAGAGGAGCTTAAAAAAACTATCCAAATATCCTTCCTTTGTTCAGAAAAAAATAGAACCACCTAGAAATTTCAGTGCTGTGAGTTATGATCCTAGTTCTATTCCCCAATGATACTAGATGAATCCTTTATTTCTCCACTGCTTTATTTCCTCAGTTTTAACTTTCAATGGCAGAGAAAAAAAATTCCAATTTTTAATTCTAAAAGCAGTTTTGGACCCTATTCCTCACCTAAAATTGACCCAAGTTAACCATACTGTTGCAGATATTTCAATTATAATTACATGCTCAGTTCTTCTCACATAGGTACATTTTTATCAATGCCAGAAGCATCACTTTAACATATGAACTACTGATATGTACATCTGTCCATATTATGTATTTATGAGTATGAACTTGCATTTATTCTATTCTGAAGTGTAACTGAAGTTGAATTAGGTAATGTGAGGCAAAGATGTAAACCAGCACACAGAATGATCTGTGTGTTTAGAACTCACTTGCCTCAGTACCATCATACAAAGATAAAAGTACACGCCCTTCAAATACAGAGCAGTTGAGTTCAATTATGTTTACCCTCAGCCAGTTAATTAGATAGAATTCACTCAGTGATGTCATTATGTCACCCCTGGGAATAAATACATCAGAGGGATCAGACAAAACGTGGCACCAAGAATTTCCAGGGCTAGAGAGAGATGTGATGATATTTTTCAGAAAGCTTTCCCCAAACAGTGTGGAGAAACTCTTGAGTCATTTTCAACCACTAACTCTTCTAATATGAAAGCCCATTGCCAGCAAGTTCACAGATCATAATTCACCAAGAGTTCCCTTCAGAAGCTGAGTGATCTTTTGTGATTTAAGACTCCAAAAATACAAAAGAAAAGAAACATGCAATTTTTCTAAGAGCCTTGGACTCTGTACTTCTAGAAATGGAGACACGTCTAAGTTCACACTGCCAACTTTCTGGAGTTCAAGTAGAGAGGTCAAATCTATACATAGAATTTTTAAGTCTTCCCTGGTGTTCTCAGATGTACCTGGGCACAGCATTTTGAGAAGATCCAAATCCACTGAAGTGAGAATTTTAATTCACACCTACTAGGAAATGTGATAACCCTACTCTACCAGAATAATCTACACTTTATAAAGTGCTTCCAGGTACACGATCTCAGCTGACCCACATGTGTCTGCTTGAAAGTGGGTATTAGAGTCCCCATTTTGAGGTGAAGAACACAGGATGGGAGAATTTTAAATGGCTTATCCAAGGTCATGCCCTCATAAGTGGCAGCCCTTGCAACTTGACCCCTTTGACCCCATGCTAAATAGTGCTCTTCCCATCAGACAGAGTCTCTCCCTGTCACCCCCTCTCTCTTTGGTTCCTAAAAGTGTTCCTGAAAGATCATCCCCATTGCTGAGAAACTCTTGACTTGCATATTTAGTCAACTCTGTGTATCCATGGAGTAGGATAAGTATCTTTGAAAAGATGAAAACTCCTGAAATGAGTTTTTTTTTCAAGATTTTATTTATTTGACGGGGGGAGGAACACAAGCAGGGGAAGTGGAAGAGGGAGAAGCAGGCTTCCCACCGAGCAGGGAGCCCGATGTGGGGCTCGATCCCAGGACCCTGGGACCATGACCTGAGCCGAAGGCAGACATTTAACAACTGAGCCACCCAGCCGCCCTGAAATGAGAATTTTATAATCCAGTACTTCCCTGAGGATTTCTGTTCTATAGAACAGAAAGCAAGTTGAATTAGAGTGGCTACTACAATCTCTTAGAGCTCTAAGATTCACAGTCCCTGACTTCTTTGGGTAAAGGTTTTCATCAGTACAGAAGGTCTCAACTAGAAGATCTTTCAGGCCTAGTCTGAGCTTAAGATTCTATGATGATAGTTATGACCCCTAAATCTTCTTAGAGTTATGATAGCTAGAAACCCCCTTCTCTATGCCAGCCAGAAATAACTGCCATCTAGTTATATTCCTTCTTGGGAAAAGCTATCCAGAAAGGGACTTCACAAAAGGGAAGAGAGTTAAAATTTGTAACTGCCCACCCTGCTAGTTGCCTTATATTTATCTCACTCAATCTAACCCTCACAACATCCTATTATTCTTATATTAGCGAGGAGGCAAAGCAGGTGCAGAGAAACTGATATGTTGGCACAAGGTCACAAATGCTATTATCAACAGACTTAGTATTCAACCTATTTGCTTTCAAAGCCCCTGTTCTCTTTCCATAGAGTTATTTTGATAATGAACAAGCAAAAGATCTGGAATACAGACAAAAGAAACATTAGCCCTTAAATAACAGAAAGAGTAATGTGGAAAGGTGAACTCCTCAGGTGCCGAGCAGTCACAGGATTGAGAGTATAGATTTTATGGTGCTGTATTCCCGAAGTCTGTCCAATGGAAATGTTGTGAAAGCGGAAAAAGCACTGATCTGGGAGGCAAGAGACCAGGCTTCTGGTCCTGGTTCTTTCGATGTTCAAGGAAATACATTTTTAAATGCACACTCTAAATAAGTAGTAGTTCTGCCCACCGGCTGGAAAATAACAATGACAGCAGCTAACATTCTTGAGATGCTTGTGTTGTGCCAGGTACCGTTTAAAAGCACTATACCTGTCACTGCTTCGTTTTCATCCTTATGATACCCTGGAAGGGTAATCCCATTTTGTGGATGAGGAAACCAAAGCTAAACTAAAAGAGATGTGGCCTCCCCAAAGCTGCATGGTAAGTGGCAGAGCTAGGATGCAAAACCAACAAACCTGATTCCAGTTCCCAAGTGCTTAGCCACTGTGCTTAGAGTACAAGGCATGTATGTATGTGGCTAGACAAGCATTTAGAAATGCAAATCCAAAAAGCAGATTCAGGGAGAAAGACTTCACTACAAAGCCAGATTGCACAAGGGAAGTCCTATATAAAGTCATTATTGTATTACTCAAATTTCTTCAAGAATTGCCTCTGCTTGGGGCGCCTGGGTGTCTCAGTCAGTTAACCATCCGACTCTTGATTTCAGCTCAGGTCATGATCTCATGGTGGTGGGATCAAGCCCTGCATCGGGCTCTGCACACAGCAGGGAGTCTGCTTGAGATTCTCCCCCTCTGCCCCTACCCCCTTACCCCCTTGCTCTCTCTCTCTCAAATAAATGAATCTTAAAAAAAAAAAAAAAAAAAAAAAAGAATCGCCTCTCCCAGAAGCTACACTTGAGTATGAACACTGAGTATGAACATTTTGGTCAGAGTACCTGGTATAATCACATGAAACTGCATTTAACAGAAACCCAACAACAGTGGCTTATCTGAATCAAGGTCTATTTTTCTAATGTAACAAGCAGTCCAGGGCTGCCCAGCTACCATGCTAACTTGGGGACCTGTTCGATGGGCTCTTCTTGCATTGCCTGGCCACTACCCTTAAGAGTGTTGCTTTCATCCACTTGCTTGAAGGATGAATGCTGCACCTTCTCTATGCTGTCTGCTATGTAGCGACTGGCCACGTGTGGCTATTTATGTTTAAATTAAGTTAGAGCAATAATTCAGTTCCTCAGTCACACTAGCCACATTTCAGGTGCTCAACAGTCCAATGGGCAAGTGGTTACTATATTGACCAGTGCAGATATAGCTCATTTCCAGCATCACAGGAAGTATTATTACACAGAGCTGCTCTAGACATCATATCTGCAAATTTGGCAGGAAGATGAAAGGAAGATGAGGAGGGGGAGAAAAAAACTGAGTGCCAACTGAAACTGTTTCCTTTTAACAAGAGAACAATAGCTTTCAGAGTCCTCACCCAGCAGAATTTTGCTTTCACTTCATTGATCAGAGTTAGAGCACTTGATCACTTCTAGATGCAAAGGGAATTTTGTTAAGTGGGCCTATTGCTGCCCTGAGCTAAAATGGGAGCTGTGGCTAAGGAAGAGAACAGGATATACGATTAGCTACGTAAGTAGCTGTCTATGTCAGGTTCAGCATCACGTGTGAGTTGTGCTTTAAATTAGGCCAATTTACCAAAACAGAATGGAAAAATCAGGCAGTAAACGTCTGTCATTGCACAGATGTGGGGCCCTGGGCATGCGAAGACATTAAGTCAGTGATTACTGCCACCTGGCAGTGCCTCGCAGGAATGAGTGGACAATGAAGCAGGAGGAAAAAAAACAATGGAGAAAGAAGGTATTCATTTAAGCTTGTCCAGAAAGAGCCCTGGCTCTTGAACCCTCAGGCCTTCACCCGTTGGAGTCCCACAAGGACAGACTATGGTAGGTGAAGACAGCAGCCATGCTGTGGGGGACAGGAAGCCTGTAGTCTGCCCTGTGCAGTAAACAGTGAGGCTGACTTAGCTAATGGCCAAGTGGGTAAGGGCCAAATTCTCTGAAGTGGCCAGATGGTCTGATATGGTCTCTGAAGTGCACCTCCTTGCAGGGTTTCTTAACGAGGTGGGCACTTTAGCTGGGCTCTGGCTATACTTGGCATGGGAGTGTTCACCCTATGGATCCAACAGCAGAAAGAAAGCTGCAGATAGCTTTCAGGCCCCCAGCTGGCAAAGTCCTAAACTCCCACAATAACAAATTCAAGTTTTAATGGCATAAAACTCAGAGGTAACAAACATCTGGCAGCCTGTACAGGCATAAAGGGGTTGTCTTGAGATGACAGCAAGATGCAGGGGCTGTGGTTAGGAGAGCGCAGATAAACTTTGCTTCAACATCTTGTCTCTGGCTAGTCTTAGAGAAAAACGAAAAATAGTTGTATATAAATATGTAAAGACAAAAGGCAATGAGCTTACATCTTTCCACTGTTGTCACTACCCCTTTGCCTGACCAGTTTTTGACAGATGCTTGTTTTTCACCATTGATAGAAAAGGATGACTTAGTTTAAAATGCATCAGGAGTCAAGGAGAACGATTTGTTTGCCCTTAAGTAATTTTCCACAAGGAAAAGTAATGATGACACTTAGTAATTTCATCTCTAACAGATGCAAACTCATCCCCAAAAAGACATCTGGAGGCTGAAACACCAAACTGATAATGTTGCTTCAATGATCATGTGAATGGCTATTTCAAAAGGAGGGGATGGCAAAGAGAAGTTTGAGAACACATTTGGAAAATAAAATCTATTGCTAACTAGGGCTTTTAGTAAATAAATAAATACCCAGCCCCGAAGTTATGATTCAGTGTGGGGTGAAGGACGGAGAGAGGAAAGGGAAGGAATTAGGTTTCATACGTGCTGTAAAGCTCTGAAATTTGGAGAACATGAAACACTTAGCTTTCCTTGAAGAGAGAGGAGCCCCATTGCTAATGCTTAGACCCATGAGTTATATTTACCAAAGAAGGTAGAGATTGAGTCATTTACCCAGACGCATTAGTTTCCTGGGCTGCCGTGACAAATACTACATACTGGATGGCTTTTTTTTTTTAATATTTTATTTATTTATTTGACATAGAGAGAGAGAGAGACAGAGCGAGCACAAGCAGGGGGAGTGGCAGGCAGAGGCAGAGGGAGAAGCAGGCTCCCCACAGAGAAGGGGGAGCCTGATGAGGGACTCGATCCCGGGACTCCAGGATCATGACCCGAGCCGAAGGCAGTGGCTTAACCAACTGAGCCACCCAGGCGCCCATACTGGATGGCTTGAACAACAGAAACATATTGTCCCACAGGACTGGAGGCTGGAAGCACAAAATCAAAGTGTTTGTAGCATTGGTTCCTCCTGAAGGCTGTGAGCTCTCTCTGGGATCTCCTCTGTTCCATGCATCTCTGTTGGCTTCTGGTGCTTTGCTAGAAATCTTTGGTGTTCCTTGGCTTGGAAACATAATTCAATTTTCACATGGCATTCTCCCTGTGTGTATGTCTCTGTGTCCAATTCTCCCCTTTTTATAGGGGCACAGTCATATTGGATTCAGGGCCACCCTCATTAGCTCTTCTTAACTTGATCAACTGCAAAGACCCTATTTCCAAATGAGATCACATTCACAGGTATTGGGGGTTAAGTCTTCAACATTGGTGGGGGAGAAATGCAACTCCATCTGTAACACCAGGTAATCTTGGGCAAAGAGTTACTTCTCTTTTCCATCTTGTCACTGTAGACCAGGCTATGTAAAACTAAACTTGATTGTATCACTTTTGTTCCTTGGGGAATTACTAACATTAAAAAACCAGCCCCCCTCATTTTCTGGATATTTGCCAGCTATGGTCCCTTTCTTTATAAAATTCAAAACATATTGTTCCAATCTAAGATTCTGTGTTAGAAATTTCCAACAGTTTCTCTAACTCCTCACCTTCAACTCACTCCAGAGAGTCAAGACCTTGAATTTGGAACTTACTCCTGAAAAGTGTACTGTTTCCATAGTTTAATACCTTCCTGAATCTCATTCAAAAACTGGAAAGTTTGGATAGTCAATTCAATTCAACCAACTTTTACTGAGAAATTTATCTGGGTCTAGCATTGTGCTGAGGATTTAAATACAAACTCCATGCTTTACCCTCTGAGTACTGCTGAAAGCAGAGTCCAGACAGCTGGTCCTTCCTGACCTGATCACATTCTCAGCCCTCCCAAGGGGAAAGAGTAGAGGGCAAGGTGGGGAGCTCTGCTTTTAAGCAGGTCGCTGCATGTTTAGGGAAGCAATAAAAGAAATTATGTGATTTTATTTTGAAGGCTTAGATATTCTATGAGCCCACTTCTAACTCCATGCTAATGTTCTTTCCCTGTTCTACTACTTGAGCTCTGCTTCCAAGGGTTCTCAACAAGGAATGGAATCACCTTCCCTTTACCTTATCCTCTTCATTTCCTACCCTGCTCTCCCCCTCCAAATAAGTGAATAATTGAGAGAAAAATACTTGAAATCATTTCGTATGGGAAAAAAAAAATAAAAGCCAAGAGATCATGGTCAAGTGAGTGTGTAGGGGTGGTTTGGATTTTTTTTATAACCTCCCAGAAAACAGCACTTACAGACTCTTTTGAACACTATTAAGTCACCCATCATTATTCTCTTTTCAGAGCTAAATAATCTCAATTTCTTTAACCTTTTATCTCTGGTCCCATTTTCTAACCTTCTGATTATTTGTGTTGCTCTCCTGGACCCTGAGTTCTTTTAAATTCTAGAGTCAAAACTGGATGCTATAATCAAATAACCACTGAGGCTCTGTGAAGGATACTGCAAAGAATACAAACGTTGTTTAGCCTAAGATATGTGTGGGCAGGGGCAGGGAGGGGAGTGGGTGTGGAAGAAACACAGCATAGGATTATAAAATGCTTGAAAAAGGAAATGTGTGCCATAAATGCCAAATAGCACTGGTGCTAATTGGACAGGCGTCTCCCCGGACATGTCGGCCGGAGATATAAGGTGCAGGAAACATTGGGGCTGACAATTTCTCTGTTAGGAACAGCCTTGTGTCAGCGGGGTTTGGGCTGCTTACCAGGAGGATGTCGGCGGCATGACAGGTTAGCTCGCAAGCCTTTACTTACAACATAATCACATTTACTCAGTGACAGCAATTTGGCCATTGGGTTCATGGGGAGATTTGTTGGTCTTGTCAAGAGTTCTCCAACAAGCCCCTTGGAAATGTGTGGCAGTAAGGACATGTCATTGCTGATGCTGTCCTGCGGCAAACTCCTTTGGCCCTGAGATACTATCACAGCCTTAAATTATATCCAATTTGACAAAAGTTCTATATAGCCTTCCATGTGATACTTTACTAGGAAGCTCACTGCTTTCCAGGCTCACCTTTCGTTGAACACCCAGAGCCTCACAGAGACCTTTCTCCCTTTAGAGCCAGGGGGTTAAGGCAGGTGTGCGCCTCACTGCTTACTGTCTTTACTGATGCTGATGTATTTTCTGCTTCATCTATTTCCCAAGGTAGCTAATCTTATTCTAATTTCCTTCCATCCTCAATACAAAAGACTTCACGGTAAGAATGTCAACTTCCAATGAGATCTTGTCATTTGTGACAACATGGATGGACCCAAAGGGTATTATGCTAAATGAAATAAGTCAGAGAAAGACAAATACCATGTGATTTCATTCATATGTGGAATCTAAAACATAAAACGTATGAATAAACAAACAGAAAACAGAAACAGACCCATAAACACAGAACAAACTGGTGGTTGCCAGAGGGCAGGGGGTGGGGGATGAAGAAAATGGGTGAAGAGGAGTGGGAGATTCAGGCTTCCAGTTATGGACTGAATAAGTCACGGGGATGAATGGTATAACATGGGGAGTATAGTCAAAATACAATGATAGCATTGTATGATGACAGATGGTAGCTACACTTGTGGTAAGCATAGCATAACATACAGACTTGTCAAATCACTCTGTTGTACACCCGAAACTAGTGTCACATTGTGTTTCAACTGTACTTCAATTTAAAAAAATGCCATCCTCAGTCTACCTTTATTAATGTTACCTCTAATTTATTCTTCATATTTCTCCTTCTCCCCACCCTCCAGCCCCCACCCATTTTACACACACACACACACACACACACACACACACACACACACACCCTCTTCATACAACCATTTAGTCCCTGATTTGGGTCCCAGATAAACAAATCTACCTTGTTTTTATTTCCTGTTGCAATCCATTCAAATCTTGTCCCTTAAGCATCCAGGATTTATTTTGTCATATAATCTAGACTAGAGAATAGATTATCCAAGCACATGCACACTCCCCTTTTTAGGCTTTCAAATTCACAGGCTTCCATGAATGAGAGGAGATGTAATCTTTAGTAATAACAAAATTTCATGGAAATCCCCAGGCATTACAGGCAGTGTATACTCAAAACAATCAAGTACAACAACAAACACAGGATTTACTGGGAGAACAAAGGTTATGGGAGAGCCTGAGCTTATTTTGCATGATACAAACAATTCTATTGACTCTAAGTTTTCACTCCAAGACCTTCCTGTATCATTCGGCATTTGATGAAGATGAAATGTAACAGGGTCACATGTCATGTCATTTATGATAACTTAGCATTACGGTTGGTTGGGAAATAAGACCAGGCATATGAGGCTCACAGATTTCTTTGCTGTAAATTCCCAGCACCTGTTTATAATGTACTTTTACTGAGAAAACAGCTCCAGTAACATTATACAGCATGGTTCATGAATGCTATTAACCATCTCTATTGCATGTTACAAATTTAAAAGGTTTTTAACTTTACAGACAATCCATAGGTTTATGAATTGAAAGCCACTGAAATAAATCATCCTTAGTAATGAAAAGGGAAAAAAGGGCATGATATAATTTCTATTTGTCAAGGTATAATGATGTCACCATCCATTTATCCTCTGCACTTAAAGGTTGAAGCTATTCAACAAATCTCTCCACAGCCAAATACATCTGGTGCCTTAATGGAGGCCATGGCACAGGTTTCTGATTAGTTCACATATCACTCAGCAATTAGAACAGAAGGTAAAACTTATTTTTTCCTACCATGAACAATTCATTAGAACAATAACCTTTAATGGAATGAATAATGGCAGGACCTTAAAATTAAAAGAAAAAAAAAACATGTTATCACTTTAAGATTATCTCCCTGAATAGTTTGTAGATTAAACAGATTTGCTTATAGAGATGTTATTTTTACTCCCATCACTGTTTTTGATTTGTTTCTTTAATCAATAATTCTGTTAATCATTATGAGGACAGAATGTGGGGTAAGCAGCTGCTGGTCAAGTTTTACCTTAAAGATAACATATACCTACTTACAGGGCTGCCATGAACTATTGGGGAGATTGTTCACTGCTCAAGGTAGCCAAGCTGAGGACCAATATAGATTGAAACTCAGCCTTCAATAAACAGTCCTCATACCCTGGCATTGGCTGCATTTGCCAAGGGAATGGGGCACATGGACATGGTGTCATACAGACTAGTGGCAGCTTTTGCACTTATGGAATACTAGGTATAGAATGATCTTAGGAAAACCTGTCTCACTTCTGCTTTTTTGGCTGTTCACATGCTAGGAAGTACCAGGCAGCACCAATTCTTCAACTAGGACTCAGTGCTGGTTGAGGGTGAATTAAACATGCTATAGAGCTCAGTGAAAAGCCTGCCCTCCTTTAAATTCTGTTAGATGGTGAAGAACATCATTTCTCAGCACTGTCCTCAGAGATGCATCCATTCCAGGTAGAAAAACGCTTTGAGAAATTCTTGGGGTAAAAGTGGAGTCTAAGAACATGAAGCTTCGGAGAAAGGGGACCATTACTCCACATATTAGAAGGGGAAAGGGGGAAGGGCTGTAAGAGGGAGAAGGAGAGGCTCCAAAAGGGAAAAGGGAAAAGTTGAGAAAAGAGAGAAAGGAACAGCAATGGTCAATGCTTCTTATTGTGCAAACTTTACCCCCTCAGTAAGCACCTCCCAACCATCAATGATGTCTAGAAGAACAACAAGATACTTGGTACAAGCGGGTTCTTACCAAAAAAAAATAAAATAGAAATAGTTAAGTGATTCAATTCAGCTTCCAGGCCAAAATAGACACATCTAGGGGCGCCTGGGTGGCTCAGTCGGTTAAGTATCTGCCTTCGATTCAGATCATGATCCCAGGGTCCTGGGATTGAGCCCCGTGTCAGGCTCCCTGCTCAGTGGGGAGTCTGCTTCTCCCTCTCCTTCTGCCCCTCCCCCAGCTCATGCTCTCTCTCTCACTTGCTCTCTCTCTTTCTCTAATAAATAAATAAATAAAATCTTTTTTAAAAAAAAATAGACACATCTAATGAAGCTGCAGATCCCAGAAAACCCCCAGGGGTGTGCCTCTGATTTTCTTCTAGCCATGAAATCAGGGGCCTGAAGACAATCTGTCTTAGACCAGGAGGAGATCCCCATCCCAACATCCATATTACACTCTCTTTTACTAATTAACATAAAAATAAGTGCTAAGCGCTCTACATATACCATCTCATTTAATCTTCAGAGCAATTCTACTGGGCAGATGGAATTATTCATCCCATTTTACTGCTTTTTAAATGGAGGCTTTGACACTGTTGTGGCATCTGTCCAGAGTGTCACAGACCATGAGGAATGGAGCTAGAATTGGTATCCAGCACTTTCTGAATTCAGGTGCTCTATTCTTTTTTTTTTAAGACTTTATATATTTGAGAGAGAGAGAGAAAAAAAACATGAGCAGGAGGAGGGGCAGAGGGAGAGTAGATTCCCCACTGAGCAGGAGTCCAATGTGGGGCTCGATCCCAGGACCCAGAGATCACGGCCTGAGCCAAAAGCAGACGCTTAACCAACTCAGCCACCCAGGTGCCCCATTCTTTTTTTTAGTGGTGATAAAATCTATATAACATAAAATTCATGATTTTGAACAATTTAAGGTATAAAATTCAGTAGCATTTCCAGGCCTAGCTATAGTACATTCACAGGGTTGCGCAACCACCTCCACTATCTAGCTGCAGAACATTGTCACTACCCGAGAAGGAAGCCCTGTATCCTTTAAGCAGCCACCCTCCTCCACTCCCCTCCCCACTAGCCCCTGGCAACCACCAATCTGCTTCTGTCCCTCTGACTTTGCAGAGACCCAGTTCTTACCAACAGGGTGATATTGTACCCTGCACCCTCTTGGTAAAATGCAGAGGCTTCAGGGTGCTCACAGTTGCCCTGAACCGGATCATGGGGATTAAGATCCAGAGCTGCACAACAAAAACAGTGTGACAGGCTGAGAAAGTAAGAGGCTCTTCTGGCAGCTTTGCTGGTGAAACTACATTTTCAGAGCCTGGGTCTCCAAGCAAGATGCAGGTTAATTTAAAGATGTGCAGGAAGTAGAACCTTCAAAACTTAAGTTATGGGAAAGGATGAAAAGATCCCAATGGATCTGGGTTGGCAAACCATGAGGCAAAGAAAGGGAAGTAATCATTAAGTGAATGCAAACATATATACAAAGACTTTTGAGGAAAGAAAGGTTCTCTGCAGGTCATGGAAAATGATTCACAAAAGTGAGCGCTTTTAACAAACACACACAATTTTTTTAAAACTTTCAAAACATCCTTTTGTCCTCCATACTGTTTGGCTGTCTTAAAAACCAGAATTTACTGCACTTCTGGCTGCAGGAGGTACAGACTATGTGCTCCTATTGGGGAAGCAGGGAGCAAGGGCACCACATACTCTGGTCAACCAGCCCCACAGAACGAGAAGGAGCTAGAGCCAGCCAAGTCAAACTATCGTCTTAGAACAGGTGTTCAACTTCTCGGAAGAATACAACTCTTTCATTGCCACATCACAGAAAAAAACCCTGGGTCTCACTTCTCTTTGATTTTGTCTGTGGCTACCTGCAACATGTGCTGCAAATCAGTCTAAGCCAGCAGTTTTCACCTAAGAGTCGGGGAAAGGATTACTGTGTCCAGTGGGGTATAGGAAGTTAGGAGGATGAAAAGAAGAGGCAGCTTCTCTGTTGTGATTTAGGACTCAGTTCTTGCCTCTGCACAGGCAGGGGAATGGACCGGTATCCTTCCTCCAGTCCATTCGTACTACATAAGGTGCCTCCTGGCACTTAGGCAGGTTCCTAGAGGGAAGGCCTGAATGCCCATTGACAAGTCCTCCTCCCCCCGCCCCCATTATTCTGGGAAGTGTGCTTGGTGACCCGAGCCTTTCTCACGGTGAGCTGGCTTTGGCTTTCCCCCTTTGCTCCACCAGCTCTCATACACACTTGCTTCAAGGTACAGCGCTCATCCCTTCTTCCAGGAGGCCACCTGTAGCTTAATCTAGGTCCCAGGAATTTTTCCCTTTTCTGTATTTCAATAGCACATTCATAGCCTGTGCCACAAGATCTAGTATTTGAATGTAATTTAGAGTTGTGGTTCTCTACCCTGAATTTTAGTTCGTATTCATATGGATAATAGTGGCTCATCAGTGGGACCTGCTTTTGAAGTCAGAAGACCTAGGTTCAAGTCCTGCCTCTGTCCATTACTGCGTGACCTTGGATAAATCCTATAACCTTTCTTTGAAAAATGAGAATAACAACACTTGCCCCACTCATTTGCAGGTACAAGCATCCAATGAGATCATGTGTGTGAAAGTATATTGTAAAGTACACATAAACAATACATTGTTTAAACTCTAGTTATTTCAAGACTCAAGGTCTTGTGACTTCCAATGAAGTTGTGACTTTCTTACTACTCATCATCAATTACATTTTAAAAATAAAACAATGTTATCTCCTTCTAAAATACTTTTAAGTCACACTACTACCTTTCTCCTCTTACTGCAAATAAAAATTTAAATGCTAACATGATCATATGAAATAATTAAATGTAGGCAATTCTTGTTAGGTTTCTGTATCTCACTAATGCTAAGAACCAAATTCTATCTATCTACAATACTACCTGCAGAAGAAAATGCACCCAATACAGAATTTGTGAATGACAGACATTGTCAAAATTGGGATTGGTATATCCCAATACACTGGGATGAGTGTATCCATTATGGGTTAAAGCAGGCTCAGGTGCCAGACAACTAAGAGTACAAAGAATATTACATAAAAGATATTTATACTGCTAGAGAACAAACTCTTTGAGTCTTCTGAAAGTGCCTTTTTATATACAATTTATATGCTAATTATAAATCACTTGAATATATTAGATAAAGCAGGTTCCCTAAGGACCTAATGTTTGGTACAATTAATCCTTGAGAAAAACAAAGAATAAAATATTATAAAGGCCCAAGTCTTTGCAACGACCTCAACAGCCTACCGGATCTGTCCCCACATGCCCTACAATTTTCTTCCTCATTCTAGCAGCCCCGGCCACGTTCACTTCCTTGTTCCTTGACTGGACCCACCTGGGGGCCTTGGTCCTCGCAGCTTCCTCTACTTGGAATGCTCTATTCGAGACATTCTCAGGGCTGACTGCTTCCCTTCCTTCAAGTCTTTGCGCAGACATTTCCTTCTCAAACAAGTGATCCTGACCACCCTAGGTGAATGTGCAACCCTCCATTTTATATGCTGTTCCTCTGCATTGCACTTACCACCTTTTAATATAGTAGATAATATACTTCCTTACTGAATGTGTTGCCAGTCTCTCTCCCTAGCAGAATACAGGCTCCCAAGGCAGGGTTTTCTCTGTACCATTTACTACTGTCCCCCAAGCACCTAGAACAGTGCCTGGTATACAGACCCTCAATGAACTGTTTTGAATGAAAGGATGCTGAAGCTGCTGGGTGTTTGTCACATGGGACTTGACTTCAGAGAGCTACCTGGAAAGAGAGATTTCCAGAGAGACCATAGAGATCTTCTGGTGAGAAAATGAAAAATAGCAGAACAGGAAAACATGGATGAGGAAGAGGAAATGAAAGCAGAACGAGGGGAAAGGGGAGAAACATAAGTCCCCTTTCCCTCATGGAACCGAAGACGACTTTTTCCACACAATATATAGGTTGGGGTTTTTGTTTGGTTTGGTTTTTTGCTTGATTTGGCTTTTTTGTTTGGGTTTGGTTTGGTTAGGTTTTGCTCTTTTAGGCTGGTCAGCAAGGAAGTGAGAGTAGAAGTGAAAAGATCTAAAGTCTTCTGGGTGGCCTTTCCTGGAGGGATTCCTGGAGGTCAGAGCAATTTGAGCACAAGCCCAAAGGAGTCCCAACAATGAGACAGACATGGAGGAGGAAATTCCCTCATCGTCCCCATTCCAGAAGGAGTCACCCTTACCCCAAAACAGAGAAGGATGGGAGGGAGAGGGGATTGGCCAGCTCTTTAGAAGAGCCACAGCATTCATGGGAAATCTCTTTTGGTTGATTAACTTCTTCAATGTAAACTGGACCTTACAGGGTTTGCAAAGAGGGTGTGTGTGTGTTTGGTAGGGAGAGGAAATGTGGAGAAAGGGGGTGGTAGATTTAATCTAACTGACATTCCCTTTTATAGTTCATTCCAAATAGAACTGGATATTCATCAAAGTCTATTGGACACTTGTGCCCTTCATAACGAGGCCTGGAAGTGATGCTTTTTAAATCTATAATTCAGAATGCTCATGCCTGGTGAGTCCAACTTGGTGACATTTGATCATTTTAATTGGATACTTTGCTCTAAAATGTAAGTAAAACCTCAGAGAAAAATAAAGGAATTAGGTTTCCTTACTCCAGACTGCATAGGATTCCTTCTTGGTCATTAGGATATGTGTTAACTTCTTATTTTTCTCTAGAACCCTAACCTACTTCCCGAAGTCTCCTAATAAATGTCCCAGACTCAGGATGGAAGAAAGGATTGAAGGAAGAAAAAAGAAGAAATGTCACTTATTCTCCTGAAGTAGCATGTTCCCTTTGTCAGTTTCTCCTCTGGGTTTGGGGCCACCTCTGCAGCTACCTGGCCTCTGCCACACCTAGGTGCTTCATAAAAAATAACACACGTAATGGAATCAGGAAAGAATATATATCAGCTTTATTTCTCAAATGAGAATTTAGCACGATTCACAGACTTGGCCCCTACTAGTTACTTAACAATGGCCTTCAGGTCAAGATGATCCCACACTGTTTGGATGTGAGCCCATTTTCTTTTATAAAACACAGCAAAAACCATGTTGGTTCCTCATTTCTCAATATTTCCCCGTCTCATCCTCTCCCAACGAGGTAAGCATAATCCTGTTACACCTTCTGAAAACAGGTTTCCAAAATAGAATTGGGTTACTATTGACTGCCAGCTGAAGATATTATTGCACACAATGGGTCTGGTCTGTCTGTAGGCTGCTTCTTAACATCACTGCTCTGGGTGACATCCTGGCTACCTATGTTCTTTCAAGAGATGGCCACACATTGTAATATAGTGGTTGAGGTTTTTATCTTTTCCTATTAGGCAGGAATTATTTCAACACACTCCCCTTTGAAAGCGACCATGACAAACTAAATGACAATCTGTCCTATACTGTTGTGAGTCCCCAGTCACAACAACTAGAGTTTCTTTAAGCACAGAACTCCCTATAGATTAGGACATATATCTTAAATGTCAATGTTAAAGTTAATGCAGAAGTTCAGAGGTGCAAAATAATTTAAATGTGCCCAAGTAGTAGCAATAACATCTCTAAAATCTCAGCAGTGAATTATGGATATGTGGAATATTAAAAATGCAAAGCTAACTCAATTTGCATTTGCAATGCCCCCTAGCTGTTACTGGGGAGGAGGAAATTGCTTTCTGCTGAATTCAAGGGCACACTACTTAGTGCTGTATTTAAGTCAAGGAGGAAAATCACTCATTTTTATTCTACCACTTAACGTGTGCTTATGTAATCTGTCTGGCACTGGAGTCAGTTGTCTGATATTATTTTCAATCACAGAAAGAGAATATATAATTCAATCACTACACCTTTATTTTCACTAGCTTGGTGATCTCTTGAAGCCTTATTACCGCCAGTAAATGCCAGCCTGTCATCAATCAGTGCTTAGCACTGAAACTGGCTCTGACAGACAGCATTAGGTATTATTATTTTTATTTTTGAGAAGGGGTATGAGGTGAGGGCAAGGTTAAATTTGCTCTATACGATGGGCAGAGAATGCATTCCTTCACCAGGGCCTCCCCGACCTCCACCCCATCATTTGCCAGCCATCCCTCGACCATCTCTCCTCCCAAGCAAGTAAATTCTCAAAGGTTGGGTAGACATGCAAATTAGTAGATAATATACTGCAAAGCAGGAAACTGCTTTCAACTTTGTGTCTTCTCCCACCTTGTTCTTCCTCCTCTCCAACTTGTCCTCACCAACTGCTCCTTTTCATCTTCCCTGCACACTCAGCTTCCTCTGGCCTATTCTCCTCTGGGATGCCACCGGGTAAACACAGTGGGCATTCCCAACACTGCCCACTGGACCACGATGATGGTGTTACCTGTCGCCACCCTTCTGGCAAAGGGACTCACATCGAACAGCTCTCCAGGAAGAGGAGGCAGCAGTTGACGTTTCTTAAGGTGGAAACCCAGTAAGAAAAACAGTGAAGGACCGAGGTCTGCTAAAGGAGGAGTCATATTCCTCTGATTTACAAATTCTGTGGGAATCCCCTGATCACAATGAAAATGAAAGACAACACGGTGTGGTGGACAAGGCTGGCCATGAATTACAGTCTAGAGAACACTACTCAGTATTGGTCTATTTCTCACTAATCTGTGATTGTGTTTGATGCTCATGTTGGTCATAAGTTTTGTTTCCCTTTTCTCCATGTTTCCTTGTATTTATCATCTTCAGCAGAGGAGTCATTGCTTTCTTTTCCCTCACCCTGGGTAGGTGTGATATGATTGATTGCAGGGGATCTCAGACCCCAGTTTTATAAGTATCGCATAGGCTGCACACCCAGGAATTCTGACTCATCAGGTGTGTGAGGAGGGTCTAAGGATCTGCATCTTTAATAAGAACCTCTCTCCCAGCAAGTGGTTTTGTGGGTAGTTCCAGACTAGTCTTCGTGAAATGGCCTTTTGAAAGCCACAGAAAAGAGGAAGATACTGTCGTGTGGTCTAATGTGAATGGTCTCCTCCTCCCATCCCTTTCCTTCTCTCTCTCTCTCTCTCTCTCTCTCTCTCTCTCTCTCACACACACACACACACACACACACACACACACACACAATTTGGTCCATGTGACAGAGGTCAAGGTTGTATCTTTGTTTCTGCCTTATAAAATCCAGAATCTTTTTGGCAGACTGACATAATAGGCTATAAACATTACCTTTACTTCCACAAAGAGGCAGAAATAACTCCCCAACATCAATGATGAGGCACAGAGATCCCCAGAGGCTGGCACATGAGAAACTGAATTAGAGGTCAAGACTAGCTTCCTAAAACCAATTCTCCTCTTTTTCTGATAAATAAAACATCCTTGAATTTGGCGGTTTGGGATTTGGTAGTTCTATACAGAGCACTCAGAAAGATGAATAATTGTAATTCGGGGGGTTATTCAAAAGCCACATAATTTTCCTATATCTTTATAATGCATGTGAGCCGAAAACCAGGTGAGAAAGACTAATTAGGAGTATATTAAACAACAGAAAGCCCATTTGGTCCTTGGAATTGTGAGCTGAGTCTCTGGTCAGATGATACTTTAAAAATCAGAATTCAGGCTATTGTTTTGAAAAAATACATCAATAGTAATGAGAGCAGACAAATGAGAGATTTATAATCCCCATGGTACACAGTTCATAAATTGGCTGCTTTTTTATCTCTGCAGTGGGAGAAATGGGGAAATTCTGAAAACCCCAGAAGAAATAGACAGGATGTCTAAGTTCAGAATGCAAGGGGAAAAGGACTCCCTATTAAAACAAAATACTGCCCCCTTCGCCCTGCACATATCATAACTTAGCTCTTTTATTCCATCCGAGCTGGGTTTTGCTAGGTGATTTATTAGTCAGTCTGGATTTAGCACTGGAAGGAAGGACAACGGGAAAGTGCCTCCCCACAGTGTTATTGCATGAATTTCACTCTCCTCTTGAAATTCACATGTTGTGATTCCCAGTTATCACCATCTTGTCCCAGATATAAGCAGCTTCCATTATAATTATATGAACTAAGTACAGACAGAAACTCCTTGTCGATGACTTTAGCACAATTAAAACCAAATAAAAGCTGTCCCTCCTTACCACAAATTTTTGAACTAATAAGGGACTGCATTAGTCCAAAACTACAGACCCCTTTGAGCGTGCCCTTTCTGTTCCTTCTTCTAGTGACTATTCCAAAGCTGGTGGCTAGACACAATGAACAATCTAATTCTTCAGGTGAGAGATTATCCTCTTTCCAGGAAGGACTTGTCCGCATGGGTCTAACAACATACCAATCCTGTAACAATACAACATCACGACATCCATACCACAGGAATTCTGCACCTACAGTAACAGGACAGTCATTTCATCTCAAAGGAAAAGAAAGGTTTAGAATCATGATAGATGTTGGGATGATAAATCAGAATATTGCTAAAGATAGGGCAGCATCATATGGAAGCTGGCCCAAGGGGAAATTGTTACAACACAGATAACACTGGGTTAAAGCTACAGAAAAATGAAAAGGGAAAAATCAAACTGTTTAAACATTAAACATTTGTTTAAATATTAAAGTAAAGTTAGCCTGACAGCAAAATCGATATTAAATCAGGCCTGGAAAACTGTTTTACGACCTCAAACCCTGGGCTTCTTAACGGCCAGTGTCATAAATGATGTCACTTTTCAGCATGATCGTGCCTGCTAGCAGGCAGGTCAGAAATGCCAGCTTTAATTTTAAAATGTTCATTTGTGATGTAATTTAGAGTTTACTCCCAGGGATAAATGTCACTCTCTGGGCATGAGCCACTCAAAGTGCTGTTGTGAGCAAAATGCGATCCCTCTTGATTCCCTTGCACCCTTAAGAGCATGGTTTCCAGAGGGGCCGGTGAGTTCTCTTGAGTTTGAATTCACAACGCCTTTGAGAACAATAATACATGGGTTGAGATTTTTTTTTTTTTCTAATCAGTGAAGCAGAGATTTTGAGGAAATGCTTCTGGGATGAAAGGGAAAGAAGCTGCAGGAAGCTGTACCTGCTATAGAACTTTCCACGAGCAGGCTGGGATTTGAGGCCAGCCATGTGTACAGAATAGGGTTTCAGCAGAGGGACAGCCTCGAGCTACCAATTGTACAAGGTGACTTGCTAGACATGTGGGAAAAGATTGCCAAATGTCTCCATTATTGACTTCTTTACTTTAAAACCCTGGAAGACCTGCTAAAATGCAACATGTTCTGGGAAGAGAAACACAAGGCTTTCCCAGGTCTGCCTTGTAGAAGTTGTTGGCTTCCCTCAAGGCAGGATTAGCTTGCAATGAGGGTAGCTGCTTCCAGTAAGTGGGGGTACATTGGGTTTACATTCTTCAGATATGGATTTGGAAAGAACGCAGCATGGATTATTCACTTACAGTAGTCTAGTTACCCCTTGGAGATGTGTGGTTTAACTAAGCAGTCACCATTAAGGTCCTGATAGAATAGAACAAAGGAAAGCTAAGGCTTGGGGGGTGGGAGTGTTTGTGTTTGGAGGAGTGGTGATGATGAGAGACTGTATCATTTTGCTAGAGCTTCCCTAACAAAGTGCCACACACTGGGTGGCTCAAACAGTGGAAATTTATTGTGTCACAATTCTGGAGCCTGGAAGTCCAAGGTCAAGGGCCATGCTTCCTTGGAAGGCTCTAGGGAAGAATCTGTTCCATGCCTCTCTCCTCATTTCTGGGAGTTCTTTGGTTTGTCGCAGCATAATTTCAATCTACACATGGTGTCTCTCTGTGCCTCTGTGTCCCAATTTCCCCTTTTGATAAGGACATTAGTCTTACTGGATTAGGGGACCACCTACTCCAGTATGATTTCATCTTAACTAATTACACCTGCAAAAACCCTATCATCAAAAATGGTCACCTTTTGAGGCAGTGGGGGGAGGACTTCAACATATGAATTTTGGAGGGATACAGTTCAATTCATAATCGAAACAAAGGAGGGAATAAAGGAGGATCCAGATAATGAAAACCACTGAGATGGGTCCTAGGCAAGATGGGAGTGAAAGGTATCCAGTAAGCAGGGGAATCAAGACAAGAACCCACTCAGAAAAGAGCATTGCTCGGAACCAAATTCCACCTGGCCACTCTTAGCTGGCCCTGAGATGCCAGTGAGCACTGGCTCTTCTCAAACAGTATAGCCATTAATTTCATAATTGCATTTCTGCTGAAAATGGAATGGTGTTCATCTTCCTCTTCTTAAAAATCAAAGGACCATAAGAAAGAAACCACTGAAATATTTCAAAAAGAGATCTGTGGTCAATCTATATTCCCCTCTAGGGACAAAAGAAAGCACAACAAAAGAGCATACTTGGAACCAAGAACCACACAAAATATGGCACTGCGGAACAGCCAATCACAGCACCTCATCCAGCACCTGCCCATGATGGGAATCGAGTCAGTGGGGGAGTCTGGGACTTCAGAACAAGCACAAATAAGAATGCACACTAAAGCAGTCTTTATCCACCACAGTTGCAATTGGCGAAGTCGAAAGTTGTTATACTCACAGATAGTCCCGATTTTCACAAAGGCACAGAATTGCTGCACATTTTTTTTTTTAAATCACAAAAGGCACTTCAGTCCAAAAACTGTAGAATTGAAATTTCCTTTTGCAATTTTCATCCATTTCATTTTCTACATGGCTTAGAACAAGACTCCTCTTCTCCCAATAGATTTCTCTACACCTTTGGGTCTCTATAAACATATGGACATGAACTTTCCTGTGAAAGATGTGTTCCTATAAATATTGGTTATAATAAACTCCTCTGTTTTCTGTCTGCCCCAGTTCTGTCAAATCTGTGTTCACAAAAGGAGGTAGACAAGGAAATTATCCAAGAAAGACACAATTTCTAATTAGAACAGCATAAACAAAACATAGCCTTGGTTTTGCAGGTGGAAAGCAATGTCTTCAACCCAGGATCTATCTACCCATTCCCCTAGAGAGAAGGTACTGTTTGAATTTTCTCCTCTATAATATGAAGGCCTGATGTTTTGCTCTGGGGGTGGGGGAAGTGCGCAGGGATTATGGGAAGGGATAGCCTCCAAAGGCTTATAAAAAAAAATTAAAGTTTGGAGTTTTTAAAAATATATATGTTCCCTGACAACTTCTAATACAACAAGGAAAGGCTGTTATGTAAACAAAAGGTGGTTTTGCATTCAAGCTCACAAAAACAAGAATGCTTGGAGCCGGTGCTAAGAGTAAATCATGACGGTGGTCTTTTATGTCACATCACAAGCAAAATCATCCAGGTAACTCCTATAAAGGATTTAGTGTCTGCTCTGTGGCAATGTTTCCTTTAAGTGGCTTAACCACTTTTGTCAACACCTAATAGACCCTATTTTTATTTACATGGGGGTTGAAGCAAATAAGAAAATTTATTTAATCTAGAGTTCTAACATATCAGGCTGTGCCTTTGAGGAGTTCCATAGTGTTCTTTCCACCTTCCCAATCCAGGCATATATATTTACCTTATTACCTTACCTGGCTTCAGTATAATAACACTATATGTGCATTTATTAGTTGGGTTACTTTTAGTTGTAAGTAACTGAAAACCCAATCAAACTTGTTCAAACACAAAAGGTGCATCGGTCTGGGTAAGTGACACGTCGAGAGACGTAGAGTGGCTGCGGATGTGGATGTCTACTGAATGAGAGCACTCCAGATGAACCTGAGCACCCTTAGGACAGCAGTATCCCCTACACTGTGTGATCATGGTGGCAGTTGGGAGATGGCAACTGTTGTCCAGACACTTGCCAAAGTTCCTCCTCTTCCTTTTTAGCTGGAGCAGCAGAGCATTTCCTTAAAGTAGCAACTGGTTTCAATGAACCAACACAAAGCAACTGCAGCAAGCTTCTGTTGCCTTACCAAACCTTGTTGAATCATTATATCACTCAAGAGCATTTATTTCCAGCAACATAGGTTTCCAGTTTTCAAAAAACTTCAAAGATAGAATTTGACATAAGGAAGTAGTGCCCACCGTGATAAGAATGAATTGCTTAAATTATGTTGCACTTAAGGTTGCCCTTGGACCCTTCAAAGGATTTCACCCAATCCCCATTCATCCAAATGAGCCTTGAGCCCTTCACAAGGTCCCAGATCATTGCTGTGCCCATCTTAACTGCCCAGCGGACTGAACACAGCCCTGCTGACAACAGTGCATAATCAGATTCATCTCAGCTGTGACAGGGATAATTCAATGTCCACCTAAGAGACCACAATGGCCTCTTCTGTATTCCATCTAAAAGGTGGCTGGTTTCTGATTTCACACATCAAAGGTCTTAGGTGGTTGGGACTGGAGGCTGAGCAGAGAAGGTTCCCAGGAAAGAAGTTAGACCTCACACCAGGTAGCTCTATTTAGAAAAGACACTGAGGAAAAGAGCTGATGCCCCCAAGAAGTCTGGCCTCTCCTTAACCCCCAAGAGAGAAGACAGGGAATATTCTTCCTCCTTTTGGCTGAGAGATGGAGCCAGAAACCTTTGCTGGACAGAAAATGTATCTCCTTCCAGGCCACCTTATGGCCCAGGTCCCCCCAGCTGAACCCAAGGAATTCCGAGTGGCTATAAAATTCCCTTTTGCCCAGAAGCACCAGGTTTGCAGTGTACCCCCATTAAAGTGTGCCCCCACAGCCAGACTGTCGGTTTCAAAAGAAAACTCCTTTTAATTTTAACTAGAGCCCTGGGCATCAGAAACAGTAGAGAAAGGGGATTCATTTATGAGTTTCTATGGCAGATTATGGGTTTTATTTGCTCCTTTACACCACTTTTCAGTCTGTCATTTTGGTAAGGTTAACCTCGGTGTAAAATTCCCGTAATTATGCTCAGAAACACTCCCAGCCTGCTGCATGCCAATAAATGCCTGGAATAACTGTCAGGCTAAATGAATCCCATTTGGACAAAATGATTATTGAAAGTTATTTTAGTTCCCTATTAAGCAGTTGCGGAACAGAGCTGTAATCAAAATGTTTATTTCAATTAGAATTATTATGGTCAATAAAAAGCTCAAGTAGAAAGTAAACTACACTTTATCAAATAAAGTAAAGGCCACAGCTAGTTAAACTTCTTGTTTCACACGGCCTCTATGTGAGAGTCTGACAGGAGGCATGATTATCAGCCTTTTCCATAGTGTATTAACGCCTTTTATAGCCCAACTTCTATCTAGCTGATCCGGAGTCTCTTGCTCTGGGTGGAAAAAAACCTCAATTCTTTCTGATGGTTAGCAGTGGGCATGAGCCCCTGTTTCCATAGCAACAGAGTAGGGGTGCCCCAGCTCACACTGAATGGCTGAGAAAAGGCCCTGGGGGTTATAAAGCCAAAGGCGGTATTTATTCATCACCCTGCCCCAACGACTAACTATGCACAAGCACTCCCGTTTCTACAGCAGCTATTTCTTTTTTTGTGGATGGATCCCAAAAGATGGCCAGGAAAAAATGCTTGTGTTTATTAGACCAATGTAGTCATCCTCATCAGAAAACAGCTTTTTGGGTAATTTTTATTTATTTATTTATTCATTCATTCATTCATTCATTCATTCATTTGTTGGAGAGGGGGCTAAGAAAAAGAGCCTATTTCTATCCACATGATATCTGCCCTTTAGATGAAACCTTGGGTACCCACAAGCAAATTACTTTCCCCCTAAATCACAGCAGTTTTAGTCATAACCTTCTACACCCAAAAGTATTGTGTTGGTTTTATAAATTCCAATGCCCAGGTCACACCCCAAACCAAGTAAGTCCAAATCTCTGGGGTGGGATCCAGGCATCAGGGTTTTTTTTAAGTTCCTCAGGTCATTCCAATGTGCAATGAATAGTGCAAAGCCTCCTATAAGGCAGTGGTTCTCAAATGTGGTCCCTGGACCAGCAGCATCAGCAGCACCTGGAAATGCAGATTCTTAGGGCCCATCCCATAATTACTTAATCAGAAACTGGTATGGGGCTGAACAATCTGAGTTTTAACAAGCCTCCAGGTGAGTCTGATGCATGCTCAAGGTTGAGAACTATGACTATCGAGGATGTCTTTAAAGCAAAAAATACAGCAAAGATGTTTATCATTAACTCATATGTTTAGAGGAGCCAGCATTAACCCCTAATTATAAGAGGAGCAAGATTAATAAAGCAACAATGTCCACCGATTCTCTGCCTGAATGTTAGGACAAAAGATACAAGAGATAAGGTGCTAAAAGCAGCTCTTAATTCCTACCTAGACAGGGGAGAGGGTCTCTAAGAACCATCATCATAGAAGCCAGGGCTGATTGAATAATGAGGAAATAATGAATTAATCTATAATCAGAATGTTAAAGGAAACTAAAATGGACACAAAAATAGGCAAAACTGGCTCAAAAGCTAAACCCTGAGTCAGGCAGACATTTGCTTTCCCTTTTCTCTCTTACTACATCAGTTCTGCTAACTCCTCTTATATCTGGCTTCCCAAGGTCCCCATGATTCCCAGAGCCCCCTCAGAACAAAGGAATTAATTCATGCTAAGATCTAAATGACTGTGTTATTACACAGTATAATCTTGTGTTATTACATTTCCTTGCATTATTTGGACTTTAAACAAAGTTCCTAAGACATCTATGTTTAACTTGAAGACTCATACAGCACTCCTTGCCCACCCAATCCTGTTTCAAGCCTCATTCAACATTCATAACAATACTATGAAATAAGCACTAGTTTATACCATTCCACAGATGAGGAAGGCACAGAGATGTTGAGAAGTCCTCCCCAGGTTGTGGCTCTGCACCCAGGCCGTCTGGCTCTCAAGTGTGTGTTCTTAACAATTGTGCTAAACATCCTCTCGGAACGAGTGGGCTTTCCAACATGGAGCTCCTGGACTGGGAAGATCTGGGGAAGGAGCTGTCTAAGAGCCATTCACACCTTATAGATAAATGCCAAATTCCATCTCCATATTGGGTCAGTGTGGGTTACGCATTTTCTACTTTGGTGTGTTATTCCCTCTTGGACAATGTGTACTGTCAACCTTGTCTCATAAGTTTGTTCTCTTCCTGCTACTTCCCTGGGTATTTGACTCATCCAGACAAAAATCCAGGGGAACTAATTATTTGGGGAGGATTTCCTTTGCTTTGAAAAAATTGTGATCCAAGTGTTGTGCTTCCAAGACCTAGTTCTTCAAACTTAGGAACATCCCAGGAGGAGCAAGTTCTGTCAGTTTCTCTGCGAGGTCCAACATCAGGACCAAACTCCAACTTTTAAACAGAACTACCTTTGCCCAGGTAGAGGAGGGATCAGAACAAGGTTAAAATTTTTTGTTGTTCTCCATTTTTTCCCCTTAAGTCTTTGTCAGAGCCTTTTTCTAGATGAAATAAAGTCTTGAATTTGATGGAGGCATCACTTTCTGGTTTATGGCAAGTCTGTCAAAAAGAGACTATACATCTCAATTTCATCCATGTCTAAAGACCACGGAATATAGTGGCTCAGTGTTAACCCATAGAGTGCTTACTAAGTATTGCATATCAGAATCTTCTTGGCAAAAACATTCTCTAGCTGGCTGGGGAAAGGTTGGGGTGGCAGCTTTGAGTACTCTTCATTTTTATCCCTTGACACTTTAATTAAGATAATTTAACAGCCTGTTAAGCACAATATGCAGAATTTCCCACTAGGAGCCAATGAGGAAAGAGTCATGGGAAACAGGGAGATATGTGTGAGGTTGGAGATCCAGGCAGCATACAGTTGAAAGGAGTCCTGATTATTATTCAGCTCAATGCCTGTGACTTTCCCAAGGTCACCCAGTTAATTAGTGGAATCCCTGGATCCCACACTGCATGAGAAGCTGTGGGATAGGAAACGGGACAACCCAGGCATAGTAGCTGATTTCTAGAAAAGCTCAGTGTCTGGCCTTCTCAGAAATTCACAATCGGCTTAAATGAAGCCTTGGGGTGGCTGAAGCAAATACTAATGATATGACTCAAGATCCTGTGGTTTTCCAGAGGGTTATATGGGCTGCCAAGTAAAGTCTGAGATCCGCCTTCTCATCTTGTCTCCTACTGGTACTGTGTGGCCCATGCAGCAGCTGTGTGCATCACGGGGACACAGACACATGTCAGGAGTCCCCATGCCTCTACCTGGTAGGCAGTGAAGAAAAGTACCTCTTACTCAGGCTTGTGCAATCAGAAACAACTCTTCCAAGACCCTAAAGACTTACTTTTTAATTCCACCTTTTGAAAATAGAATTTTCAGTCTGATAGATAATATGCATTTCATCCTAAAAGTGGAAGGCATTTACCCTGTTCTCCAGAAATTACAACCATTAGTACTTCCACATATGCTTGGCATTTATCAGCATTCATTCTGATTACTTATTTGCAACTTGATTGGCTAGATGCATACATACATAAAAAATCATGAAACATGATGGATTTCAAATCCACTTGTAATAGACTGAGAACTTCATAACGCAAACTCTTAGATTCTGGGTACCACTAAAGCTTCCTTTCATATTTAGAAGTCAAGAAAAAAGTGAGGGGGCAGATTTAGGGTGAGAGACTAAGTTAAGTCAAAGCCAGGAGCATCAGGGGGAACAGGGGAGGCTGGTAAAGGGACGTATGCTGGGGAAGCGAGGGTCATGAGTTCTGACTTATTTTAGGGGCAAATGATCCACTATTCAAAAAACTTTATGATTCTGTGATAACTAGGGGAAAAAATAAAATGCAGAGAAGGAAGAAATGCATGTGTGTGCAAAGGCATGGAATTGCAAAAAGGCCTATGGGTCATTGAGAAGCTCAATTAGATGAGGTCAATGGTTGGAGGTAGATAGTAGGAAGAGGCAATCAGGATGTGACGGAAAAGGGATAAAGTTAGTTGGGATTGGGTTGCAAGAATTCTCCCCATCCTCCTCCTCCACCTCCTCCTCCCTGAAGCTTTCCTTAACTACACAGGCTCAGAAATACATTTTCCTATGAAACCTCCAGCCTGCATTATCCAAACCTTAATGTTGAAAGGGACAAAAGATATCACTAGTACTTAATCAAGTGACAGGCTTCATTCTGCTACTCAGCTCTGTATTTTGTTTATGTTTCTCTGTGTCTGCGTTTCCACTATTTAAGAACATTATCAACAATCTCAGGGGAGGACCTTGTTTTAGATAGTTGTAATAACAGTAGGAATATGCGTAGTGCCTTAATTAATAACAACCACAGTTGTTAAGGGATTACTACATGCCAAGAGCTTCCTATGTATCATATCTAAAACTCCAAACAATCCTATGAGGCATATTTTATTGTTGCCATTTTTTAAATGGGCAGGAGATGGGCACCTGGGTAGCTCAGTCAGTTAAGTGTCTGACTTTAGCTCAGGTCACGAAGGTTCTGGGATCGAGCCCCCCATGGGGCTCTGCGCTCAGCAGGGAGTCTGCTTCTCCCTCTCCCTCTGCCCCTCCCCCCACTTGTGCTTGCTGTTTCTCGCTCATAAACAAATAATAAATAAATAAATAAATCATTTTAAAAAAATGGGCAGGAGAGGTTAAACAACTTGCCCAAGGTCACAGAGCTCTAAATGGAGGAACCAGCTTTGAAACCAGGTTATCTGATTCTAGAGTTTGTGTTTTTAAACCACAATACTCTACCTGCTTCCCTAACAGATGCTTAAGAAATCTTTGCTGAATGAATGGGATGAGGGGATGTCAGATAAATTGTTTAAAAAAATCCAAAGCCTGTTAATTGAAATACTATCAATGCATGACTTAATTCTTCAGCAACTAAGAGATTTTCTTTACCAAGTCACCGATAGGCCCCATTTTCAAAGAAACATAAAGATCCTATGAGTATCTCTCATCAGAGAACTAAGAAGAAAAAAACTCTGTTTCATGAGCTTGTTAAGTACCAACTCTGTCCAGGGCATCAAGTTCTTCCTTTTCTCTAATACATATGAAAGTGTTCTGAATGTTTTCCATTCCTAGGGAGTTAGGCAACCTGATATTACTCTACATGTCAGAAGCATCTCAATCACAAAAGCAAGAAATTGATCCTTACAAGATCAAGAGGGAAAAGCTTGGAAATGCCACAGAGCTGACAGTTGATGGTGATGAAGAATCAATCAATTCTCCAATTCAGAGAACAGCCTGGGTGGGACCTTCATCTCTGGCCTTTATACAGAAACCACTAGGAGCCAGGAAACTCTGGGGGAAGGATCCAGATAAGATTTCCATTAGAACCCTACAATGATGGGTGGGGGAAGCCTCTTGAACTGAACGGTTGCCCAATGCTAATTCACAGCCAAATGCAGGCACATGGGAATTTAAACCTATCACTACTCATCCTTGCCTGGGAAACAAGATGAACAAAATATTAAGGTGCTGACAGTTCTCTTTTTAGACAAGTGCCAAAGCAAAATAGAAGTCAGGAAAAAGAGTCAAAAGAATGCAAGCAATGTGACATTCCTACATCACTTACGGCTGTGAGGAGAGTGGAGGCTTCTCTCCTGAGGAAGGAAAAGCCCTTGCTCCTAACAACATTCTGCCAAGATAACACGCCTGCCCATGCAATCCCCTTTCTGCAGAGCAGCTGTGCAGGAAAAGCACCATCCTTTCCCATGATCCTCATGGGTTTTGACTGATGCTTGTGGGATACTTTAAATTCAGTAAAGCATTCAAGGGTTGGCCAAACAAGTCTTGGACAGAAACGTCAGGCTTCAATAAACCATCATTTCCAATCTCAATTTCAGCTCAGTGTTTAGACTGGAAGGAAAGCAGATGATTACAACTAACCCTTAATTTGTACTTATACATACTTGGGTTTGATCACCATGAAAATGACCCACTTCTGCCAGATCACCAATCAATATAGTTTGCAACAGAAGCATGTGGATGATCCATCTACAAAGCAATGAAACTAAAAGACAATAATAGGCATGCCATAGTTTACCATATGAATGAAAAACGTTGTCCTTCAAGATTGCCATGGGAACTGGCCACTTATACTAATACTACCATTCATCAAAACATGGGGATAGTTCGTGAAACACACAAAAAGGTGGTTAACACAATGCTGGGAAGTTCAAACCCTACTCTGTCACTAATTAACTGTGTGACCTAAAAAATTTACTTAACCTCCCTGATCTTCCATGTCTTCACTGGCAAAATGTGGATATTAATTCCTTTGATGTCTGAGTGAAATATGTTTGCATGCAAAAAATTTAATATCTTTGACATCTAGAAAGTACTCAGTAAATAGTGGCTATAAAAATTATCATCATCATTAATGATGACAATGAATCTAGATCAGCCATTGTAAAAGCATGGGATCTTGAGTAAGTGCCTTAACCTCTCTGATTCTCAGTTCACTCATTTAAAAATTAGGTATGTAAGACTTCATAGGGTCAGTAGTGAGATAAATGTGAACATATGAAGAGCGTCTAGTATAGTCCCAGGTACACACTATGTGCTCAATAGATACAACTTCTTTTTAGTGACACTTTATATAGTAATATGAAGTTATTTAATCTACAAATGGGAGAAAAGCCAGAATAAAGTATCAAATCTAGTTTCACCCAGAAACTATTTATCTCTCTGTTTAAAACCCCATTATAATCTGTTTAAAACATAAAATAAAAATTAAATCCTAGTATAGTTTAAATTTATAATTGGAAATACCACAGATATTAAAAACCTGTTCTTGTGTATTATATTTACAATGCAAGTTAAATAAAATGCCTGCAAGTAGTAAGATATTAGAACATAAAAGCTGTTGAAATAAAAGCTATAATCATGAGAGTCTACAAAACTGTATATTCACATTATTATATAAATGTATTCCTCTTTTATTTCTGTGATAGTTATAAAAGATGTTCACCCCCCTCCAAAAAATGCAGAACCAGGCTTTCAGCTAGAAAGCAGGGATGATCAGGAATTCTAGAAAGAATAAATAAATCTATGTTCATTTGCTAAAAGTCTAACTAAAATAAATTCCCATTGTGGTTGTGACAAAGATCAAGGATATTTTGATGTCATCTTCAAAAGCTTTTGACACCAAACTGGTGTGAAGTTCCAAAGAATGGTTACAGTCCTCCCCACTCTGGCATGTTTTAACTCTAAATTCAGTCTAGATACTTCAAAAAAAAAAAAAAAGCTAGAAATAGCTACAGCAGTTATGCGACTGGATGAAGGGATAAAGATTGAGAATAAAGTAACCAACTGAGCCTATTAGTCATTGATAATTTAAATGATACTTCTTCAATTTCTTCTATTTTGTATATATAGGTACACCTAAATGCTATAAATTATTTTAATACAGAACAAATTTTTGTATTCTTCTATTATTTTAGGAAATCTTTGAGAATGCTTGTTTCTTAGTTAACTATGTTAACTCTTAGTCACTAAGCCTGCTATTTGGATAATTTGGCAGTTAGCCCAAATTATGGAGCCCACACAGGAGGAAATAGCTTCTTGATTATTGAACTTGGAAACTCAAACACAAAAATTGATTGTCCTCAGCATAGGGAATTAAGTATCAAGATCATATATACAGGGCTTTTTCAAACTACACACACACACACACACACACACACACACACACACACACAGACCCGCCCATCAGAGATTCTAACCACCTACCTACATATTAGGTGGTTGTCTCTGGGAATGGGAATGTGTAGATTATCAGGGAAACACACACACAGGTGATTCTGATACATTCCCTCTTCCCATTGCTGAGCCCCTCTGCTAAAAATTGATGATACATGTCGCAACTATGTTTCACATTTTTCCAAAGAATCAATGTATTTGCTGCTATTATAACAGGAAAAGCTGTAGAGATGCAATTAAAATGATGATAGTTGACTTACCAGTCTGTCACTCTCTCAGCAGAAAGAAACTCAAAACAAGTATTTCATGATTTTTAGCCAGAGGCATCTGCGAAACATGTGTTTGACCAAAAAAAAAAAAAAAGGTCATTTGAAGAAATCCATGAGCAAGTTAAAAGTATAATTTATAGCATGTTTCTCACTACACATGGATCTGCTATATGGTTTTCTGATCCTATCCCCAAGTTTATAGTCCCTAGGATACCAGGAACAGTTTTAGGAGGATGTTAAGGCCACAGGCAGCAGAGAAGTTTTGAATTCCATTTACATCAACTATTTCAATATTGTTTTAAAGCGTTAGGGTCTACTAGCAATTTTCACGCATAAACCTTTTAGTTTGGATGTGCAATCTGTCAGCAACACTTTGATTTGCTTTATTATGTCCCCCTCCTCGCTATCACTTCATTGTCTCACAGCTGTCTGCTCATTTCTGCCTTGATTAATTTCTTCTTGGGTGCCTATATGCCTGGTTTGGGAAATGATGCCACTCACTTTGAACTGTTGGCTTTTTATAATAATGGATTTCAATGAAATGTAATAAGAAAGTATGCAGCCTGAGAAACAAATGATGCTGAGAACTACAAAGGCTGGGAAGAGATACTAGTTAGAACGTAGGTTTTACTGGAAATCGGTTTATATCTCTATTTTTTTAGAAAATCATTTAACTAAAGAATAGCTGTGATCCAGTCCAGGTAGGTGCATGGCTAGGACTGAGGCAAAGTCAGTCCCATTCAGGTCCCTACATGCTTTCCCTCTGGCCTCCCCTCTCTGCACTCCCTCTTGAGTTCATGCTTTCTCTTTAGGAGATAAGCAAGAGGAAAGACTTTACAAGGAGAAAAATGGATCCACTTCAGAAGATTATTGCACTGAAGACTATTCTGCTTATATTAACCTGGGGCCCTAATGAAAATATCTATTGCTCAACATTTTAATAACAGCTTTGACCACTGGCTTAAGAAGAATGAAAGTGGCAGTATCTATCAATAGAATATCCTAAATAGCTGGTCGAAGAGATACATTTCTAGCCATAATTAACTCCCAACCAGTCACTTCTTGAAGCTCTTAATTTACGTAAGTTTTCAGTATGCTATTCCCCCTATTGTTATAAAAACTATTTTAACAAGGTTTGTAGAAATAATTTTCAGTTATTGGTATGTCTCAATTGCCTCCTGGCTAAAAACTGTCAACCAAACTGTCAACCTTGTAGAACATGAAAGCTGTAATTTTGTATTCTGAAGTAGAGTCAGAGAGATAACAAAGACAATCATTAAGTACAGAATGTCATACTTCAAAGACATTTCAGGCACTCAAAACAACCTCTTCATGTCCATGAATTTTCAAAACATTAAGAGCTCCTCAAAGATTCAACAGCAGTTTATGTGGAGTATAAAATGTGCTTCACACATGTACTTTGAATTTTTTTAATGAACTCTTTGCTGTCTGTAGCAAAGGTGCTAAAGTTTTACCGGAACTTCAGACAAGAAAAATGGATGGGACTGGAGTTATAAATACAAACATGCTTAGGGCTCAGATAATCCTATCACCAAAATGTCTCTCCTAGAACAGGACTACATCTAAAAACCAGTCAGAAGACAAATAATGAATTGACTTTTAAGATTTTTCTACAATGTTTACATTTGCAAAGCCTGTTGCTAAGTTTTCATATACAAAACATTAACTCATCTGTACAATAAACTTGTAGCATGGACAGATACTCAAGGCCATGATTCCAATAGACAAATTATTAGACACAGTTGTGTCTTCCTTGGCCACACGGCTCAAGGGCACACTCTGTAAAATCCTGGGTGACTGAAAACCTCTCCAGCAACTCTCTCTTGATTCTCCAAGGTGGTTGTGCCTGTGCAGCCAGGCCTTCCTGAGGACACAATGGCTAGTGAAAATAGCAAAAAAGAGCTCCCATATAAATTTTCTTACCCATAAAGGATAGTAAAGGAAGGTGTCATGCACGATGTTTTTACTTTCTAATATTGTCAATTATGTTTATTGGAGTCTCTCCTGACCATAAAAGAATTATAGGATCGTCATGAAAAATACAAGGTAAGTATTTTTTTTAATCTCATGCAATTAAAAAAATACCTTTAGGTACATTTTTTTGCTCCACCCATCATACAAGGGTTTAGGAACTAGCCAAAAAAAAAAAAAGTCCCTGGGGAACTCCCATGCAAAATGCTGACTGACATAAATATGAATCTTCTTTCATCTTCACCCTTATACTTTCTCTGAACTGCAAATGCCAGCAGAAATAGGTGTCTTAAATCCTTCAAGTAGGATGTCCAATAAATGCTAAGTAAGAAAGAAAGAAGAAAAAGCTTCCATGTGCTCTAGCAATAGCTGCCATGACCACTGCTCATGGAAAGTTCTAATGGCTTATGGTTGTGAGGGATGGCAAGAAATTCTTATTGATTCTCTCTTTTTTTAATTTTTTATTGTTATGTTAATCACCATACATTACATCATTAGTTCTTGATGTAGTGTTCCATGATTCATTGTTTGTGCATAACACCCAGTGCTCCACGCAGAACGTGCCCTCTTTAATACCCATCACCGGGCTAACCCATCCCCCTACCCTCCTCCCCTCTAGAGAAGATGGACTTATGTGTGAGGTTAGTATCAGTGCTCTTTCTTTGTCCCTCTCCTGCTTTAGCAGATATCAGCATGAGGAAATCTGGAAGCAGGAGAGGGAAAAGGAACTACACGGTTATATCATTTGCTATCCCAACTGTCAAAGGACAGACCTTTCATCTTGAAACAAACTCCAAAATCTTTGTGACAATTGAAGCATAAAATGAAGACTGCCCTCATAAACCAACTTCCCTTCTTGGACATTTCTATTATCACTAATTTTCAATAACGTACAGTAGATCTTGCTTAGCAATAATAAAACTACCCATGTTAGAAGTCTAGTTTTATGTAACACTCCATATGGTGGATTCATAATAAATTTCTACTGGGAATACAATCATAAACCACTATTTTCTGCTATAAAAAACCATTAAAGCACAGACATGCACAAACAAGGTAATCTGCAATAAATTTGGAAATGTTAAAATACTACAAACGTAAATGTATTCAGCCCCATTGCAATGCATGTAATTTCCATAGCTTTATTAGAAATCTTGCCTTTGCAGTGGTTTGGCGATAGGTTATAAATATCGTAGGAATGAGTCAGCATGCAAATCCCTTCTGTGAAAAAACAATTGGAAAGGTTTTATAGCCCAAAGCTGTTTATTATATTGTAAGAATAGTAATGCAAGTTTGTGTTTGGAGCCTGCTGAGAGGAGAATTCTCAGGATATCCTGTTTATAATAAACAGCAAGGGGAAAAAAATCTTAGCAAATTAAAAAAAGAAAAACACAACAACATTTGATTTATGTAAGGTCACAGAAATAGTATGTCCCAAATAAAGCATTTAATTGATGGACTTTTCTCTGCACACATTAAGGGTCATACAAGAGATGATCAATACATCCCACTGAGAAAAGGAGAGCAGTGTGAGCCTGGCAACCTTGAGTCCTGGAGGCAGAAAAGCAACTCTCTCTGGAGATGAGAGGAGATAAGGTTACAAAGGTGAAGACAGAGGCGACTAAAGACAGAACTGTCAGGATCAGCTACAGGGGGGCCCGGTCTGAGGAAGAGGTGGCTCAGCCAACTGTCCACGGAGTGACAAAGAACCTGAGGCCAGCACGTAGGCTGAAGAAGAGACAGAGCTGCAAGGACAGAAATCCCAAGTACGAAGACAACTCAGGCAAGGCGGGAGCAAGAACAGATGGCTGGACTTGGGAGTCAGAGCTCACTGTACCCTGCAGGAGACCAGCTCAGACGTGGTGGGAAGCAGAAACCAGGCTGCAAGGACGTGAGGAGTGAGTAGATGGTGATGATGGGCAAACTGCAGACACAGACGATCTTCCAAAGGGGTGGGGGACTCGCTAGCTTGAGTGCAGAGGGATCAAGGAAGAGTCTCTTAGGATAGAAAAGAGCTGGGGAGGTATGAGTCAGTGAAGAGAGCAAAACCAAAGATGTAGGAGACAGAAGTTAGTCCAGATAGGAGGAAGTTCAGGCAGGGTATCAAGGAAGTGGGCTCAGGGCCTTGGGTGAAGGAACTAGTTTAGGCAAGGGGTAAAGCATTTGGGCAAAAAGAAAGAACAGGGTCGGTAAAGATGAAGAGAAAATCCGCAGCGTATAAGGAAAGAAGTTGGTGGAACTGAGGCCCACAGACCTTCAATAAAACCAAGATGCAAACTCAGCTTCTGACTTTTCTTAAATGTCTGAACTCATTATAAAAACACATTATCATATTGAGGAGGGCACGTTCTGCATGGAGCACTAGGTGTTATGAACAAACAATGAATCATGGAACACTGCATCAAAAACTAATGATGTAATATATGGTGATTAACATAACAATAAAAAATTAAAAAAAAACACATTATCATTTCTTTGTGAGTGTACAGAGCATCTGTGCATATGTTATATCGTGAGGGAACCAAATACTATAAAAGGTCCCAAACTATCTAAACATGTGTGCATGCAGTGTGGCACACGTGTGCACACAGACATACACATGCACAGCAGAAATGCAAGCCCATTCCAAAATTAGGTGTCAGTGTTTATTATATTGCTCACAGTACCCACCTATGACTTTTTCCCAATTTCCCCTTTCCTCTTCAGAGGCTCTTTCCATAAGACTCCTGCCCATCTCAAGCAGAAAGGAGCAGAGCACCCACCGCACTATCCGGAAGGCATGTAAGTGCAGAAGCAGAAGCTGGGGGTGCGTGTCTGCATAACCACAGCAATCAGCATGGGTCCAGCAATGATCCTTTTAGATAAAATGAATTATGGAAGGCCAGACATCTTTAAAGAATTTGGAAAAACAGTGTTAAAAAAGGAGGGGAGGAACAAGTTTATTTCCTGAAACGGAAGAATTGGTGCTCCTACTTGTCTGATTATATAAAGAAAAGAGAATGGGAACATGGCCAGAAGGACATGGCGGATCCTTTTTCAGGATTCTGACCCCCAAAAATTGAGGAAGTCATTCTTTTATATTAAGAGGAAATTGAAGAGGATTGTAAGGGAATATAAGAGAATACCAAAAGCTCTTAAAAGGAAGAAAAAACTTAATAAGCAGGAAATAAAGTAGTGACATGGGTGGGCACAGAAAATTATTTAGGGAAGGAAAAATCAAAAGTGTGAGTGAAAAGGTAACCAGAACTCACAGAGCTATTTTGAGAGTGAAAACCAAGTGAAAAATGCCAAGTATAAGATTATTCTTATTTGACACTTTTATATAGCAGCAACTTATAAAAACATCAAACACTGACATAAGCCTTCCTCTAGCATTTTAACACATCATTATATTGTTAACAACGTCAAATGACTATAGCCATTCATGTGACTTTTTAATAGATTACTTTTATCATAAAAATGTCATTTTTAGGATAATCTGCATTCTCACATTTTTTTATATTCAGCTATGGTCTTAAAATGTCAAGTATAGAAGTGTCTGCAGCCCTTGGAGTCTTACTACAGAACCCGAGAGTATGAGTATAAAATAAGCCTTAGTTTGATATGGCTCCTGTGCTCAATTCATCTTCTCTGCAGTTTTTCCCCTTTTAAAAAAATAATTACAAAGCACATGTATTATGTAAAGATAAAATTGCAAGTTAAAGCCATAACAGGCAGGAAATTTGTAGTGAAGACCACTTTGGCCCTCATGAAAGGCATCCTATAACATGTTCAGTCACTTGGGATCACCTTCCCATAGGCATGATTATAGACTAGATATTTGGCCTGCCTCTTCAGGTAGCAACAATGACAACACCGATCACTTTACCTTCAGGGGCTAACATGTGCCAAATGTCCAACCAGATTTCTTTGGCTCTTCCTCTTAAATGTGAGGAAAACAAAGCAATTAACTAATGTATCAAAGATCAGGCAAGTCAGGCAGAGAAGAGGAATTAGAACTCAACTAAGGCAATGGTCCTGTGCAGGAATTAGCAAACTGTTTCTGTAAAGGGCCAAATAGTCAATATTTTAGGCAGGCCACATTGCCACTGTCACAGCTACCCAATTCTTACACCGTACTGCAAAAGCCAGCAGGCAGCACATAAACAAATGGGTATGGCTGTGTACCAATAAAATGTTATTTACAAAAACAGGAACTGGACTGGATTCAGCCCTCTAGCCACAGTTCGCCAACTCCTGATCTAGTGGATCAGCTCACACAGCCTGTCAAAAATCAGCTCACACTGCAGCAAATGCTAATTTCAGCCAGATTGAATAATATTATCTAGCAGTAGTGAGATCTTACCAAATGCCATATACCATTCATTTATACAAATTATCTCATTTTCTATCCTATGTGGTAAGTACTGTCATATCTTCATTTTGCAGGTGAGGAAACTCAAGCTCAGAGAGGTATGTGAGTTACCAAAGGTAACTCAGCTTTAAGTAAAGGAAACAGAATTTGAAAGTAGGCTTCTGGATCAAAGCCTGATGTACTATGCATATAATTTATGGATATTAAGAAAACATGAAGCCATAAAAATATGAGCATTTTCTTGAAAAAGTGTTCTGCACTCCTTAAACTTATAGAACTAGAGAGGGATCATTCCTTGTGGCTAGGTATCCCACGGAGGCCCCATTTTGATCTATGTAATTGGGGGTGTGCTACTGTAAACCCACCATCCCCACACTGGAGAATGATACCGATAGCCTGAATTCTCCAGCCAGTTGATGCCCAGGACATTAGATGCTCACAGCTATCACTGGGAAATGATCCTGGATTAGGGCGGCAAGAAGAGACACAGCAGATAAGTTTAAACCACAGGCAAAGAGGGAAGGAATCAGCCCTGTTATGGCCCACCTGCAGAAAGGCTTGCACCCTGGACTTCACAACTCATCCTCCACCACTTCACAGCCCACTGAGAAGGAATGAAAAACAAACTTCCAACATAAATGAGAACCAAGATGTGATGTTTTCTGACATCCGTTGTTTGCATGGCACATTCTCAACTCACAACATTCTCCACAGAGTAGGCAAGTATGATTTTATACTCATTTCACAGATGAAGAGGGGTCCCTGAGACTCGGTGAGTTGTTAAGACCACCTAATAATAAGGAAAGACTCAATCCCTAATCTTCTGAGTCAGCCTCAGGCCCTCTTTCCCCTCAACCAGGCTGTCTTCTAACCTTCCATAGTGACTCACAGAGTGCTAGTTTGAAAAAGCAAGCCACATCAAAAGTCCAATAGCATTACATGAACGTGGATTTTTTTTTGGTTCAAGTGAGGATACTGGGAAAGACAGCCAGAGCAACCAAATTTTAAATGATCTCCCACATTTGGTGAATTTCAGACATACTATTTATAAAAATAAAGGAGATGGAAATCTGTGGTAAATTTAGCTTGAGAGGCCCAGAACTTAGAGGATCTGCTCTCAACTATTTCCACCCAGAAGAATCTCCTCAGGGAGCCTTGGCCGCCTTTGGCCACATCACATCCAAGCCAATTCTTGATGTGGGGGTCACAGGAAGAGGAAGGGAGCATCCCAGCCCAGCGTCTCGTGCATCTTTTCTCATCATTGCACAACAATTGCTCTTTGTCTACCTGCCCTCATAACTCCCCTAACTCCCAAACACAGGCAAAGAATGCAAAATATCAAAGCAAGGTCTAAGTTTTGTCAACTAGATTTGATTATTCTTTCAAACATTGAGGCAAATGTCTAGTAAAAATCTGTTGGGAGTGAGAGATGAATAACTGAAGACAAAGATTGCCCCCATTTATAAGAGAAAAAATTAAAACTATCATTTCTCCTTTAAAATCTGGTGTGTGTGCTATTTACACACACACACACACACACACACACTTTTTCTAGTTTCCTTGTTGAAGAAGAAAATGTCTAATTTACATGTAGAGCCCACAAATCATAGCCATACCAGACAAGGAAGCAGATGAAGACTGATTGATATTCCAAAATTTCCGTCCTGATTTCCCCATCCTCAGAATTAGCCACTCTATAAATCAAACCGACATATGAACATCTGATGTTGAAACCAATAGGTCACATCTGTGAAAAACATCAGAAACATAAAGAACTGGATTCTTCTGTTTTCTCTGAAAAAATACCAACCCCTCCATCCTCCCCACAACCATTTCCACCATTATACCTTAAAATATACTGTCCCTTCTAAGAAACTATCGTTTTCCATATGTGTATTGCTATTCACAATGGCCACTTTTTCTTTCCAGCTGGTTGTGTAGATTAGGAATTGGCACTATTTTCCACAGTAAACCTGAATGAAACCTTAGCTGTTTCCAGGTAAGTAGCTATCATTGAGACACACGTGTATACTGTCAACCAGTGACCTAATAGAGATGGAAATCCCTCATTTCTTAAGAGTATTTCTATTTCTGCTGATCTGGGTTTGTGTATCTAAGAGTTGAAGATGCAGACTACAAATTTAGGAGCTGTTAAGAGTTGCCTGCTACTCTCCCCCTGTCACCTTATGAGAATCACTTCTGTGGACTCTGGACCTTGGTTCTTCTCTCTCCAAGAATCTCCAAGTGCAAATACTCATGCCATTTCTCCTGTATGAGGCCAACACTAGTGACCCACCATCCCTGGAATATGTATTCTGAGGTCTTTTCCAGGCATGGTGATGGATTTATATTTATACAATGTTTAGAGCTCAAAAAACTTTGTAGACCATCTCAACCAAATCCCTTATTTATAGCTAAGGAATCTGAGCAGTGAAGAGCATAAGTGACCTCCTCAAGGTCACACATCTTGTAGACAAGCCACCTCAGTCTCCTGATGCCCACCCCCATTCTTCCTCTCCTCTTTTCTCCATGTCAGCTGACTTCATCTATACACAAACAAGGTCTCCTTGGTGACCCCGGCACACACTTGCTGAGTAGCTGGTGAGGAAGAGAGCAGCCCCTGGCTACTGAAACAAACTTTAGTCTTCAGGAAGCTAGCCAATCCCTACAGAGCTGATCCGTGGCTCACCTCACACTGCTTGAACCAAATGACTATAGCATGTTGCACATAGTATGAACTCAATTAGATAGGTGTCCAGTGAATAAAATAAGCTAATCAGCCCAGATGATAGAGCCACAGGGCTTATTTTGTGCTTATAAAGAAGCAAATGTATTGCCATGTGGCCCATTGTAGAAATGAATACAACTTTCCCCAAATCAGGAGGCTATGAGCCATCACCAACAGTAGGGCCATGGTGGCCCTCACCCTTTCAACACATATTTAAAAGTTCACATGTTGTGGGAGAATTTAATAAGGTGCTTGGTGAGTGGAATTGGGATCAAAGACATTAGAGAACTTTCAAGACCATTCTCTTATTTCATATATTTGGGACTCAAAGACTCAGAGAACTGATGTTATTTGCCCAAGTTGCCCCTGACCTCAAGCCCAGCTGTCGCCACTACTCCAGGCTGCCTCCTCCATGCTGGCAGGGTTTTGTTCATGAAACTCAATCTCTACAACATGGAACCCGTTTCTAGAGTTCAATGCTCTATACATAGACCGTCAAATATCTACTGGCTAATTAATGAAGACTGGAAATTCAGTCACTTTAGTTTGCCCTACCCTGGTAGGTTATTAACCCCTGGAGGTTAATAACCATTTTACTTTTTGTAAGCTGTTTGGGTCAGCTAAATCAAAGTGAAGACTCCTTCCATCTGGCATGGATAGGAGATCTGACCCAACACCCCCTCAGAGACTAGCTTTGACTCCTTCTTCTCCCAGGTGGGCTGAATTTTTACTTCCTCCTTTTCTGTTTTTATACTCTCTGAAGATTTGGATAAATGATACCTACTCTATGGGCAGTGAAAATACCCAGTCCACGATCACCAGGCTTGTCATCCTAAGTGTGTCGGTCAGACCAGCTGTCCCCCCTACAACCTCCACACCCCACCCTTTCTCCACAAATATCTGTAGGATAGACTTATCCTTCTGCTCAACAGCCCAGGGGAATGGGGATTCTTGTCTTCTTCATTAACAGCTATAAAAACAAGAACTGTTTATGTGGAAACATCCAGAAAAAGAAGACACCCTCCATGCCAACTTCTCTCTTTATCGTGGGCAAGAATCAAGAAGCCTCTGCACATGCTCAAGCCCAAATCCAAGGTACTGTAGACCTCCCCTACTTCCATAACAGCCCACCAACCAGAGCTGGTTTCTATAAATTTTAGGGCCTCTGGAGAGATGAAGGGATTTGCCTATGTGCCTACTGCACATCCAGGAAAATCGCTCCTCTGCAAGCTTCTCAAATGCCTCATGTTTCTTAGTAGTCTTGCTACCTTCTTAGAAGGCTTCCACTCTTGAATCTACTTGACCTGAGTCCTCCATCTTTCTGACCCACATATAAGTGCTGCCAGCCAGATCACCCAAATCAACCTGGCAATCCATGGAATGACATGGTGCATCCATATTGCTCTCATAATCCATTGGTTCTACTTGTCAGCTGACTCTCTTAACTTAAAAAGAGAAATAGAAAAAACCTAAAGAAATATAGTCACGTAGGAATTGGCATCCTCCTGTTTGAGAAAATGTTGGCAGTGTGGGGTAGCAATCTAGCCTGCAGTGCCAATTTTATCAGGTAGTAATGAACAAACAACAATAATAATGAGGATGAGGCTGATGACAGGTGGCTTCATTTACTGTATACTTATAAGCCAGGCTACATTCTTAGAGCTTTATACATATAATCTCATTTAATAATTTTTCCAGTGTAAGCAAAAAGTTCAGATTATTTTCTCTTTCTAAGCCTTTGGTTTTCAAATCTGTTACACTGAGATAATAGTTAAATCACAGGGTTGCCATGCAAATTAAATGAGATAATGGACACAAATGCAATTATTAAACTCTAAAGTGATTTATAAATATTCCTTATTATGATGATGATGGTTCCATTCCTTCCAAGAACATTCAAATATAAAGTCCCCAAGCCATAACTGAGTCCTGACTAAGTATAGATGTCCCCTAGCAGTGAACCCTGTACCCTCAAACACAAAGCAAGGCACCCAAGCACCATCTTTCAGAAACCAGTTTTTTCTTTCATAAAATTTGACAAAAGGTTCTAAACTAAGGAAATGTCAACAGAAAGGTTAGAAATTTGATTTCTCCTTCCCCATACTAATAAGGCCGTGATGTAGTTAAAATAATGTGCCTGGCCTGCACCCCAGTGTTTATAGCAGCAATGTCCACAATAGCCAAACTATGGAAAGAGCCCAGATGTCCATCAACAGATGAAAGGATAGAGAAGATGTGGTATATATTTGTACAATAGGTGACGAGGATAGAACTAGAGGGTATTATGCTAAATGAAGTAAGTCAATCAGAGAAAGACAATTATGATCTCACTCATATGTGGAATTTAAGAAACAAAACAGAGGATCATAGGGGAAGGGAAGAAAAAATAAAACAAGACTAAATCAGAGAGGGAGACAAACTATAAGAGACTCTTATTCATATGAAACAAACAGAGAGTAGCTCGAGGGGAGAAGGTGGGGGATGGGGTAACTGGGTGATGGCTAAATTAATTAATTAATTAATTAATGTGCCTGGGTTTTGACATCCCTACCCCCACCCACCTAGATGTTTCCATGAAAGCGAAGGGGCTGCCACCATTCAAGTAAGCCTTGTCCTCTGGAAACTTTCACAGACTGAAGAGACCCCTGGAAACCTGCCCGCTTCTACCAGGCCCCCTCAGGCAAGAAGGGCATCTTAAAGGGGCTCCAGGCCCCCTTTCATCTCTCCAGGCTGCTTCCTTCCACAATGGAGTATTCTGGCAGAAAGATACAGTTCGTTTTTTAAAACTATTTTAATGGTTGTCTTTTCTATAGTTAAGGTTTTAAGTGTTTTCCCAGTATTTATTTTAGAAAATAATCCCCTGTCCCTTCAAGAACTGAATTTCATTTTCACATTTTCCTCTTTCTTCTCTCAGTACTAACTTTCTGGAAAAATGCCCAACTGAATGAAGCAGTTCTTCTGCTCAAAGATACCCTTGGCACTGCATTGCGTTCTCAAAAGGAGAATGCTTTTCACATCTCCTACACCTCTGCAGCTTGGAACAGTATGGTTTTCTGATTTAAATTGCCTTTAGGTAAAATTATTTACTTTGTGCTGTAGGCTCTACTGCATTGGATTTTCAAGAGGCTCTGTTACTGCAGCCTTCAAACAGCGGCATGGCCAGCTGTGATGGGAACCAAGGTGACGGGCACACTGGCCACTGAAGAAAATACCACACAGAGCGTTCCATAACCAGCACATTACTGAGGGGGGGAGGCAGTCCTTAGAGGTTAAGAAATGGGGGGGGGGTGCTCACTACTTATTAGTTATATGACCTCTTGCCAGCTACTTAACCTCTCTGAGCCTGAATTTCCTAACCTATAAAATGGCAATAATGATAGCACCTATTTTATAAAATGATCACAAGAAATAAAATAATGAATGTAAAACAAAACATTCAGCAAGTTGGTGGTGCTATGTCCTCGGTATTAATTTCCTGTGGCTGGCTGTAACAAACGACCATAGAGGAGGTGACTTAAAGCAACAGAAATTTATTCTCTTAACAGATCTGGAAGCCAAAAGTTCAAAATCAAGATGTCAACTGGGTTGGTGCCTCCTGCAGTCTCAGGAGGGAAAATCCATTCTCTGCCTTTCTTTTACCTTCTGATAGCTGCCAGCAAGTCTTGGTGTTCCTCAACTTATAGCTCGATCTCTCCCATCTATGCCCAGGTTTCCAGGTGACCTTCTCCCCTCTGTGTCTTCTCTCCTTGTCATCTCTTATAAGGACATTTGTCAATGGATTGAGGGCCCATCCTAATCCAGTACAATCTTATCTCGAGACCCTTGACTTAATTACATCTGCAAAGACCCTTTTTCTAAATAAGGTCATATCCACAAAGTCCTTGTGGACATATCTTTTGGGGAGACCACCATTGAGACCATTGCATCCTCTCGCCAACTAAAAGAGTCAGTTTAAGTCATGCAAGTCTCAAACTTTTTCTTCCTCTGTGAAATAAAACATGCATCCATTTTTTTCCACAAATGTCTTCACTCTTTCTGTTAGAGGCCTCTCTGGTCAGACTCCTCAAAGCTATGATAACACCTATTTTCTTCCTGTCCTGTGGCTCACAAGTTTGCAGATGGAACGTGGGTGTAAATGATGGGAAGTGTACAGTAGGGTTTCAGATGGAAGAAACAGAAGATGGCCTTGCTCAACCCTTCATGTCCTTGATGAGGTAACAGAGATCTGGGAAGTGATTGTACCTTGCTAAGGTAGTGCAGGTAACATGATGGCAGAGCCATCATAGAGTCAGGCACCTGGCCCAGGCCCTGCCTCTCATTTCTGTCCCCTCCCACTGTGTCACTCTTCCACCAAGCCTCACAGTTGTTGAGGTCACCCTCAGCATTCTATAAGCCCAGAGAAAGGAAGCTGACATGTCTCACACCTTACTGCATGCCCCTGGTTAATTCTAAAAGTCACACCAATTTTAGTCCATAAAATTAAGACGTAAATAAGCCAAAGTCAGACCAGCCATAATGCCAATCAACCTTTGATTTGCTTTTTTACATTTCAGGGTACAAAGAGAAAGTTTGGAAAATGCTTCCCATCTTACTTAAGGGCAATAGAATCTTATAACTTCACTTGAAACTTGGATCACATAAATAATCTCTTATATTCCAAATATTCACCCAATACACCAATTGTTTGGAACTCAGATTCTCCATTCTCTAGGACTGATATTAAGCATAAAGAGTATCTTTCCAGGCTATAGCCTACAAAATAATACAATAACAACAAAAAATAAATCAATATTAATATTAACAATATAAGTAAACAAAGAAAACTTAAATTAAATTAGAGAGTTAATTCTTTTATTAATTTGCCCAGAATTCCAACTTGAGGAAAAATGGGCTTAATAAAAGGAACATGGGGAGGTAGAAGGGAGCTTTTAGAAAAGGTGATGGGAACTTCTGGGTATTTTCAAGGGCATTAAAGATCAATTCCACTTAATTCCATTTTGAATTTATGAATTTCTTTTTCCAAATGAAATATCTTATAGCTCTTTACAATTTTCAGACTGCTTTTGCCACATAGTCTCACTTGCAAGAGCAGCCAGATGAGTGGAGATTTTATCAAGCAATCATGCCAGATGAATTCCAGCAAGTGATAAATTAGCAATTGGGAAGTGGTTACTACTGGTCTCTTTCAAACCCCCACTACTCTGAGTATGGCCAGGACATCAGCATCAACAGGGAGCTTGTTAGAAATGCAGAATCTCATCTAGACCCCAGACCTACAGAAATCAGAATCTGCATTTTAACAAGTCCCTCAGGGGATTCCTATGCACATCTGTATCTGAGAAGCAAAGCTGCTGCCAGTGAACAAAGGTGTCTTTATGAAATAAAATAAAGTGGGTAAGCAGGGAAAAATACTTGTAAAGAATATACATTTGATTTTTAATTATCCAGCAATGTTGCAAATTGAGCTAATATCCTCTTTAAAACAGATGCTGGATAAACTACAATAATTTAACAGAAAAAAAAAAAGCCAAACTCAAAGACAGAAAGGGAAATCTCTAGTTACCAAAAAAACCACAAAGGAACTCATCACACATGAGCAAATGTATCAGAATCCCAAGGGATAGCAGACTTGGCTGCAAGTGCTAACAGTGAAGTACTAGAGTCATAAAATCCCCATAAAAATCAGAGATGAGTCCTTGGACCCCGAAGAAATGTGATACTAAGAACATAGACTCCTCCATAAACCCTGCCCCCTTTGTATAAGGGAAATGGGAGACTTCCCAACAGGGCTGGAGAAAAAGCGAAGAAGCATCAAGTGTGTGATGGGCCCCCAAGCCCTTGTCTGTGCCACATGCAGATATGGAGTCCAAATGAATACCATGCACATGATGTTGGGATCTCAAACTGACCAATTACTATGAAAATTCATCTTGGACAAGTGAAAACCTTGGGACACCCAGCCATGGTAAATATAAAACTTCTCTGTAAAGATATTCCTCCCACCAAACACAGCACAGAAAACTCACACAGACCAAAAATAATCCCAGCTGAGAATGAGCCCACAAGCAAAAATTAACACCGTATGAGAACAGAATTCACTACAAGGGGACATTATCAGGTACCTGGAGCAATAGGTTAGCATGCCTCAGAAAATAAGATAATAGAACCATTCCAAAGACACAACAGTTTTATTTAAACCTCAAGGCAATTTACTAGATAAGAAAACTGAGGCTAATGGTGATTTACAGGTAGGAAACTGAAGTTGAGAGAGGCTCAGGCTAATAAAGACTGAGAGCTTCAATCCAGTGGAAGGGTTTTCTCTACTGCATCATAGTATCTCTGTTCTCAATAAATGCAGGTGAGTTGGATCTTTCTTTGATTCATGTAAAACAGAAGAGAAAGAAGTGATTTTCTTAGATTAGGAAGGTAGAACTCTGATTCAATTCATTTGCTCTTAAGCATTTTTTTTAATGCAAAAAAAAGGAAGGAAGTAGGTAGGGATCTTTGTGTACTCAAAAATTCTTTTTGGGGTGGTGCCTGGGTGGCTCAGTCGTTAAGCGTCTGCCTTCAGCTCAGGTCATGATGCCGGGGTCCTGGGATCGAGCCCCACATCGGGCTCCCTGCTCCGCGGGAAGCCTGCTTCTCCCTCTCCCACTCCCCCTGCTTATGTTCCTTCTCTCACTGTGTCTCTCTCTGTCATATAAATGAATAAAATATTTTTTTAAAAAATTCTTTTTGGGGACAAAAGGAGGTGACAACATAAGAATTTTGAGGCAGTTGGACAGAATGGGAGGTGACAGGTAAATATCCATCTGAATGTTCAGAAGACAAGGATCTATACCTTGGCAGTTTTCTTTATTTTTCCAAGGCAGGATGTCAGGTAATCACTGGAACATGAGCCAAGATGAGCTTTTGCTTTTACTCCCAGAGCATCTTCATGGTGTTCCTGAAAGGCTATTTTAAGTAGCAGCTCTAACCTACAAACCCTTACACAGGGTGCTAAGGAAGTGGTGGACAGCTCAGGCACTGCAGTAACGCCGTAACTTCTCATCTCTTACCCCTTCACTAAATTACAATTAAATTCCATCATTCAAAACTGCCTGATCTTGGGCCAGATGCATATATCACAAGAAGGCATTAAAACCTGACCTTTTATATCCCCAGTAAGAAATGTCATGAGTCCATCACAGAGTCATAACTCCCTCTCGAATTGGAGCTAAGAAATATCTGAACTTCAAAGGGGAACTCTCTGATTACAGGCAAATTTGAGGACTTTGCTAGTAACCTCTTAAAATTCTGAATTTTAAAGAAAAAATGAGATGGTTTTTGTGTTTCAGAGCAAAAGAAATAACGAATGAGTACACAGCAGGATGCAAAAGAAATGCTACACACAGAAAGTGAAAAAGGAGCATGCTGACACATCTCTTTGAAGCCAGTTCTAAGATTATGGGAAACCTGAAAATCAGTAACATTTCAGCAGAGGCCCTAAAACCCAAAACAATTATCCATTGGCTCTATCCAGCTAAGATTTACATCTAGTGGCCTCATCAGTATAGATACCACGGAGACTCTGTAAAGAGTACTATGGGGCTTGGTGACTTCAAAACTTGCTCTTGGAATATTTATCATTTCAGCTCAGTAAATAGCTAGTCCTTTGCCAGTGGGGAGATAAGCAGGCAGCCTTATCAGTCTTGGTACTTTCAAAAGGTTTTCATTCCACAGCACACTGTGGAGCATCTATTGTCCCTCTGATGGTCATCCATGCCTATGAGAGCAGAAAGTAGGTATTTAGACCTTTGTAAAGAAGAATCATTTAAATGAGAAAGCAAAAACTTAACTGAATAGTAAGAAGAGGAGAAATGGGGACAGGAAGCAACCAGAGACAAAGATTCAAGAGCAACAGTGGCTCAGCCCTGCCATAGTGTGGGGTGTGTGGGATAGCTATGGGGCAATTCTAATCAAGGAGCATAGATGGAGGCCATATATAGTCACCTCCACCTCCATCCATACAGAAGCATTCTTGGTGTCCAAGGGAAGGCAATAACAAAGGAGGATGGCTTTCCTGACATCATCCATGTCTTCGTTTAATAAATATTTATTGAGCTCTCACTGTGTATACATATATGTCAGAGACATATCATGAGTATAAAGAGGAAGAAAAGAGATGATAAAATATACAAATGTAGAAAACACAGGTAAAATAAAATACCACTAATTCAAAAGAAGAAGAAAATATGCCAATTGTGGGACTATGCAGCTTCATGAAGAAAACAATATTGAGCCTTAAAGAATAGGTAAGATTTGTACATACAGATACACTATTGGGAAGTACAGTATTCTTCTCTCTACCGCAAACAAGAGGCCAAGTGAGTCATTGGGCTAGATGTGCTTCTCAACCTTTCCTGCATCTACGAATCACCTGGGGAGAATTTTTTAAATAAATGCTGGTGCCCCACCCCAGATATTTTGATTTAATGACTCTAAGGTGAGACCCAGACATGAGTAGTTTTGCTTTTTTGAGCACTCCCTAGATGATTCTAATGTATAGCTAGGATTGAGAATCCTGAGCTAGAACAGAGCAGACATGGAGACTGGAATGTGCCTTTGGAAGTTTGTACCAAAACTTTATAAGAATCCCAGCCCCCAATGTGCCATGACTCGTGTATTGACACAATTCGCCACAGATCAGATAGAAAGAGATATCAAAATAAAATGTTGAAATCAACACAGTCACAGTCCCTTGGGAGCTTCCATTTTTCAGCTGAAGAGGCAACAGCATAGGAACTTTATGGACACTATGTAGTGCTCTGGGGGACTCTCTGCCAGAACAGCTCACACTTGGAGGAAATGGGTGAGGACCTCGCCACAATGGAATCATAAACATGTAAGCTCACAGAGTGTGCATAATGCTGCTTTTGGATATGGGTTTGAGAACAGAACCAGGAATACCTGAAGGTTTCAACATTGTTATAGCCTCTGTGATAATTTAATAAAGCAAGCACAGGCTTTTCTCAATGAGAAGGCACCTTTCAAAGTTTGCATTTTAGAAGATACGATGCTGCAAACTTAGGTGAGCCAAGTGTTTGCATTGGGCAGCAAGGAGTCTTATAAGGGTGAGGTTTAGGATTGTCTGAAAGAGTAAAAATGGATTCACATAGCTTAAGAATAGCCTCCTACTGTAGATAAATAGAGTAACTTATCTATTGCCATATAACAAGCTACTAAAAAAAAAATGTGATGGCTCAAAACAATTTATTGTTCTCAGGGTGCCTGGGTGACACAGTCAGTTAAGCGTCCAACTCTTGATTTCGGCTCAGGTCATGATCTCAGGGTTGTGAGATTGAGCCATGTGTCAGGCTCTACCCTCAGCATGGAGTCCGCTTGATATTCTCTCCCTCACCCTCTGGCCCCTCTGGCTCGTGCTCTCTCTCTTTCTCTCACTCTCTCTCTTTCACATAAATAATAAATCTTTTTTAAAAAACACATTTTTTTCTCTCATACTTTTATGGGTTGCCTGACTCAGCTGTCTGGATTTTCCTTGGTTCTCTCACGCAGTTGTGGTCAGATAGTGGCTGGAGTCGTCTGAAGTGGCAACTGGACTGGACATCCAATATGGTGCACTCACATCACTGTTTAATACTGGCCATTAGCTGGGTGCTGAGCTAGGACTTTTGACTGGAATGCCTACATGAGCCTCTTTATGTGACTGTGTGTCTCAAAGTATGATGACTGGGTTCTAAGAGGCAGAAAGTAGAAACTGCCAGTTTCTCAAATTCTGAGCCCAGAAACTGGCAAATACCACTTTTATCATATTCTGTTGATCAAAGCAGTCACAGAGTCTGTGACTTTTTGAGGAGAGGGGACACAGACCTCATATCTCAAAAGAGGAATGTCAACTTTAATCTCCCAAAACTTACGAAAAGATTAGTCCTTCTTATTCTCAACACCATATATTCGAGCTTTAAATAGATGTTTCTTCACAGTTCTTTGATAGCAATTCCCACAGCAAATAAAGAAAGGCAATACTATGTACAATACAAATGTAGAAGAGTAATACTGTGCTATGCTTCACTGCAAGCTTATCACCTGTAAATCTGAGTTATTTTTCTTTTTCCCAGCAGTCATGATAAGTTTGTACTATACATCTCTTCTCTGTGCCTAGTACTTTTGGTGACCAAAAGCATACATTTGCAAAGACAGGTGCAAAGACAGGGTGAGAAGGATAATCAGTGGACCAGGGCACAGATCAGGGCCAACACCAGGGTCAAATCCATAGCTGGGGCCTTGCAGCAACTCTAGAATTTTTCCACAAATTGTTACTGTTGGAATTCTGCCAACGTCAGCCCCACAGTCCATAATGATCCAGTGCTCAAGAGCTTCTGCATCGCTAAATGTTTGCGGGGCTCAGAAATCAATATCTAATCACACTTAGCTGGAGCCCAATATTCTGTACACTCAGCAGTGTGCATTTTTGGTTGCTGGGTATATAAAAGTTAACATGGGAAGTGGAACATTTGTTGGAATGAGCTACATTAAAAATATTACCACTGTGGTGCAAATCACTGTTAATGACATTTATCGAGTGCTCATTCTGTAAGGGTCCCACTCTACCAGGAGTTTTAAGATGATACAAAGGAAATAGAAGACACTCTTTTTGACCTCAGAAGCTAATGCTACTTTTTTTCTCTGCCCTTCCCCCGGAACATAACAGCTAGATTACTTCTCAAAATCTCTGTCGGCTTTAAAATTCTGTTCAAAATAATGGGAATATCAGCTATACCTCGTTTCCTGGTAGGCCATTCCAAGGAGGCCTTTTATTTTTTTTTTAAGATTTATTTATTTATTATTTTAGAGGGGGCAGAGGAAGAGGGAGAGAGAGAATCTCAAGCAGACTCCGCTGCTGAGCATGGAGCCCAAGCATGGAGCCCGATGCGGGGCCGGATCCCATGACCCTGAAATCATGACCTGAGCCGAAATCAAGTCAGATGCCCAACTGACTGAGCCACCCAGGTGCCCCTCAATGAGGCCTTTTTGTAAGCTCTTACAGGGCCCCCGGTGTGGCCAAGTCCCTTCTCTGTCCCTAAGTTGCAAAATTCACAGCCAAACCCCTAATGAAATGTCTAGCGGCAGCAGTGACATTCTTTCCCTTTTCCATAGGTGGGTCCTCCTGTCACCTAAGAAACAGATTTGTATAAAGCTTCCTAGATAGGGCTTCTGAAACATTAATGTGCATGCAAATCTCACCCAGGGATCTTGTTACAATGCAGATTCCAATTCAGTGGGTCTCTGAGATTCTGCATTTTAACAAGCTCCCAGGTAATGTTGGTGCTGCCAGACCTCAGACCGTACTTAGAGTACGGACAAGGACAGAGGTTACTACGGAGAGAGTTTCACCTGTTTCAGGCCGTATTCAAAGGAAGAAAGACAAAACAAAGATCCCAAGTCTGCTATCTTTTCATATCTCTCTCTCTCTTTCTCCCCCCCTCACTCAAGCACTAGAGACTACATGCCCATCAAACCTCAAGAAAAGCCTTGGGAACCTCAAAATTTTCCAACTTGAATATGCAACCTAAGCTCCAAATGTGACCTCAGGTTTAAAATATCAGTTCAGTTTTTAGGCAAATAGAAAACACTGAAAACTGAGTTTAAAAGTGCTGAATCTGTCCTTGTAGTATGAATATCATAGAAGCACCTCAAATTAGTTGTCTTTTTTGACACCAAAAGAGGGAGGTACACGTATGCTTCCTTGTATAGGTCCTGTAAAATTGTTTCTTGACTGGGAACATTAAGAGAGAAAGTTAAGGATCAAACTTTTTTCTAAATCAGCCACATATTAGAAGCACAGGGATTTGGATTTTGTAATTTATTTTAGTTTGAATTATCTAGATATTTCCTCTAAGTACTCAAATCATGGTAACAACTTATACTGTTGTTGCTTTATTTTTTTTCCCCCAACTCTTTGATATTCCTTACGCACGTATTACCTTCAGACACCCTGTCCTTCAAGGTCTATAAAATTGGCTCAATCTTCTGTTCTGTACTCTCTGGAAGGCCTGCCCAAGACCTTTTTGTGTTCCTGAGGGAACTTATATTCTATGGTCATTTCTAGTTTGAGTTTTCTGCTTCTACTGAATTTTTTTAAGATTTTATTTATTTATGAGAGAAAGAGAGAGCAGGGGGAGGAGCAGAGGGAGAGGGAGAAGCAGACTCCATGCTGAGTGCAGAGCCTGACACGGGGTCAATCCCATGACCCCAAGATCATGACCTGAGCCAAAACCAAGAGTCAGCTGCTTAACTGACTAAGCCACCCAGGCACCCCTGCTTCTACTGAATTTTTGTTCCCTTTTGCACTTTTTAGGTGTTGGCGTTTTCTTCCTAGATTGTCCCCAAACCAGCTCCTTCCCACCTTCATTTTAAGCAAGGTGCATATATAAAGATCTTGTGTTTTGAAGAGCCTTTACAGAAAGTCATAAGTGGAGGATGATATTGCTGCACTGCAAATAAATCTGCAGTACATATTACCCATCACTATTCCTGAAAGTTCCATCAGCCACTCTCCAGTATACCTCTGGACCTCTCACCCTCGTGCGGATCATGCCTTTTCCCCCTTCCTTCCCGTTTCTCTCCCTATACCACTTCTCTCCCTCCCTGCCCCTCAACAGTCCAATTTTATGTTCACACCCAGCTTATCGAGAGCAATTTGGCTCTCTCATTCTCTATTCCCAAACTATTGCCAGACTCACTTTCATATTCCCAAAACTCATCAAAGTGCTCTCCTGTCTGAAAGAACCATTAGCAGATTGCCATATTTTCTTAAAGGGGCTTCAATTCTTTAGAGGCATATGGAATTTAAAACAGCATTTTTTTTTCATTAACAAACATGATCTCACTTGGCCTCGTAACTCTGAGGTAGGAAAAACAAGCATTAGCATGGCCATTTAGACCAAAAAAAAAACCAAAAATCCAGAAAAATCATATAAATTATGCACAGTCCCCTAGTTAGGGGCAGAACCAGGGCTGAGACCCAGGCTTCCCGGCATCTACTATATTCTCCCTTCTGAGTCGTTTTTCTGCTGGATGAGACCAAACATGACATTTTACAAACTTGAAGGAGGCTTTAACTTCCTCAGGTCCAAATTGGATAAGTCCAAATCTTATTCCTTGACACAAGCTATTTGATGAGAGCTTTACAAGGCCTTTGGTTTGCAGTGATCATTGGCAACCCCACATGCAATTGCTTCTGTGCAGAGGCCACGAATCAATGTTTTCTCCCCCAAATTTTTAAGTGTGCCTCCAGGACTGTGGAATAGAGTTCATGAGGCAGGGAACAAGAAAAATGACTTTGTTTTCGATACCTACTCGTGTCCACCATTTTAAAGTCTATTAGCAAGTGGCTTGAAGAGTGCTACAAATTATAAATAGAAGCTTCAAGTACTACCACAGCAATATGAAACCATGAAATTATACTTTAGAATTATTTATTCACCTTCTCGACATTTAAACCTTCTGAACTATTTAAAAATCACAAAGATCTGAGAATCCTGAGATGGCAGTATAGGCTGGGGCTGGGGAGTGTAGTTGGTTTAGGCAACATGCTAATGTGGTAAGTCTAGTCTTTAGGTGCTAATATCTCGTTCTACAGTTGCTTTAACCCAAAAGTCACAGAGCAGTCCTCTAACTGAAACAAAAAGGAGGGGAGTCTACGTGAGAAAGTGAGTGTGGTTACTACAAGGGCTCTACTACTCTTAGTAAACTTACAGCAAAAACACACCACTCAGTTGCATTGTAATGATGTGGTGATTACACACATGCACACACCCAATTTTGGAAATTACATCCTGAAACTTTGCCCTTTTTTTCTCTAAATAAATTCATACTGAGAAAGAGAAAAGCAGCCCCTGACATGCAAGGAGCTGACCTAGTATGTTTAGCTGGGCCTTGACATTGTCCTGTTGTACATGTACAATTTCACAGAAAATCAACATCAGACAAGGGCCACTCTGTGACCACAGTGGAACAAATCAAAAACACAGCCACTCCGTAATCATATCTGAACAGAGACAAAGCATAAACATTGTCTAAGCCATAAAATACCAAAAATCCCAGCTAATATGAGTGAGTGCTGCTTCTTTCCCAATTACAGCTTCCTTCCCAATCGGTAAGAGTTACTGAGAGAGCCATAGAATTCTCCTTGATTTCAGATAGCACCCAATCCAAAACGAATTCCTGTTTCCTTGGATCCTCCCCAAGTTACTCAACCAAACTCAAGTCCAATGGTAAGTCCTTTCTAATGCCCTCTTACTGAGACATGCCATGGTTCCCCATGGTGTACATTCTCCTTTAGCAGGATGAGTAATAAGCACTTGTTCAAATACAGGTGTGTTCCTGGTGGTGTTTGACTACAGAGCATTGACAGGAAGTATAGTTAGATTTAGAATGAAAGTGAGTAACGTGGGACCATGGATGTTTTACCTTTGGCAGCATGGGGTACAAATAATGGTGTGGCACAGTTAGAAAAGTGGCCGTGTGGCCATAGTCTTCCAGGCTACCATTTTGTGACTTCATGGAAACTTGACTATTGCCACTGATACCAATCTGTATGAATCTACGTAAATATCACCTGTGTGGTTGAAACCCGCCCCCACTTCTTAAAAAGTGGATATTCTCTCCAGTCCAAACTGGATTTCTTCATTTAATCTCCATACCTTGCATGCTATACAATGTGCCTTTATACTCCAAGACTTCTACATCTCCTCCATTTTTCATTTTGAATACAAAATAAGATGCAGACTCTCATTTGAAGATCCCAGGCCAACTAGAGCACCACCTGTTCTTGATTTTGTTTTCAACCAATTAAGCATTTAAATTGTTTCTCCTCTAAATTGAATTTGCCTTTGTTATTTTTTTCTTAGCCTTTTTCTTTTCCACAGCCATCAGCCATATCCAGTAACAATTGTTCAATATGCTAGGGGGAAAAAAGTGAGACTGTAAGGAAGTAGAAATGAAAGGGTATAGGATGGATAGTGAAGGAGAACTGTAACCTGTGACAAGACCTGAGGCTTACCTTATACAAGGCAACCTTACATCACTTCACCTGTCTGGACTTCAGTTTCTTCCTCCATAAAATGAAATGAAGATGAGGTCTCTAAATGTTTGCAAGGTAGAATTGTAACCATCCCCTCCTTGCCCACCTTCACTCCTTCCTGACTCAGAAGAAAAGAAGCCCCTTCTTCATTCTACAGCTCGCCTTTCCCTTTGAGATCCAAGTATACCCTTCCTGGCTTCCATCAAGGTATTGTTCTTTCTCTTGAATCTTTCATCCTTTTTTTCCACCATTAACTTCTCTTTTTCTACCCAAAGCTTTATTCCCGATTCACTCTCAAGAAGCACTAACCACTGGTTTCTACGGCTTCTTTCACCACAATCCTATTAGTAGTTGGCCCACTGATTCCACATTCCTTCCTTTGGAGCTATTCTGTCTTCAACCACTCCAACTTTCAAGTGATTTGGAAAACAGGTATGAGAGATCTGGAATCAACACAGACTCAAGAAAACATTTTGTTTTTAAAGGGGCATGTGTCATAAATGAATTCTTAACACAACAGCATTACAAGTTACAGTAATCAATAGATATCAATAGATAGCTACATTTAATAATTTGTTTGAAACAGACCACATTTCTATGTTTCCTTGAAATTAATCAGGAGCTTTCACGGAAACCTCTATGGAACACATGATTGCATGAATATCATTTCTTATTTAATTGGCATTTAAGCAAATGGGTTAATTTTTTTCAACCAACTATAGATTTATCTTCCTTGGCTTATGGTTTTATTCATTTATGGTTGATTTTGTTAGATTAGAAAAATATATGAGAAGTCAGTTCTCCTCTTAAAAGGAATAGACTGAATTTGAAGGCCTGTGCCAGGGGAAGATACCAGAAAGACAGGAAGTGCAGAGTTCTGACTATCTTTGCCTCAGAATAGAGGCAGGGGAACTAGGTTTGTCTCCTCTGCTCCCACATCTATCAGTCCCTGAGCCTTCTTTCGTGACAAGCCTCAGGACAAAAGAATAGACATAATCATAACTGGCCAAAGATGTAGCAGCTTTCAAAGTGCCTTTAGTGAATAATCTGATTTTATCATCATCACCCTGAGAAGTCAGAAGGGGCAGACAAGCAATCCCCTTTTTTCTTTCTCCGCAGTCTCTCATACCATATACATGGTACCTTCCTCACCTTCATTCAGGTACGCCAAAAACATTTGTTGTGCTCTTACTCTATCCCAACAACAGAAACGCTGTTGTAGCTCATTTTCTTTGGTGAAAGATAGGAAGCAATCTCTGACTGGAAAGGAGATGAGTGCTAGAAGTGTCTCTTGCTTTGTTCAACACCAGCTTCCTTATTGCACCAACAACTTCCTATGGGGAAAAATAAAGCAACCAACCCCATATTTCTACAAATAGAGAAAGAGGTTTGGAGAGTCTTCTTTGGTGTTCTCCACACAGAACTTCTTGAAGGGATCCTCCATGCAAACATAAAAGCATTATTCCTTAATAAGAGCTACCGTCTGAAATGGGCTTTTTCATTTACAAAGTGACTCATCTGTGTTGGCCTATGTATCTCCCTTTGGTTACAATCCTATAACCAAAGTGTCTCTTTTAATTCTTACAAAGACAAAACTCAAAAAACCCTAAAGGAGCAGTGTTATAGGTTGATTGGGTCCTCCTAAAATTCGTATGTTCAAGTCCTAACCACCAGTGTCTCAGAAGATGATCTTATTTGGAAATAAGGTCACTGCAGATGTAACTAGTTAAGTTGAGGTCATCCTGGAATAGGGTGAGCCCTAATCCAATATGACGGGTGTCCTTATGAAAAGGAGGGATTCGGACACAGACAATGTGACCATGAAGTTGAGGATCAGGGTGATGGATGCTTCTATACGCCAAGAAACACCGAACGTTACCAGCAAACTACCAGAAGCTAGAAGAAAGGCATAGAACAGATTGTCCCTCACAGCCCTCAGACCAGACCAAGCCTGCCAATACCTTGATTTCAGATTTCCAGCCTCCAGAAATGTGAGACATTACATTTCTGTTGTTTAAGCTACCCAGTTTGTGGTACTTGTCACATCAGCCCCAGCAAACTAACACAGCCAGCTTTACCAAAATCTCTGAGGGGTGCTGGGCCCTAGTAGCATTGGTGTCACTCCAATGGAGAGAACACAAAGAAGAGTCAGTGTCCCCCCAGCTGTGCCACAAACCAGATTAAGCTCCAGCACCTCACGAGTTTCCTTTCATCAGCAGTGGTGCTCGGGGTCATAACCAAAGGAAACCACAGAACTGGCTGGCACAATGGGATGTTTGGGGAACCCAGAAGAATCCCAGAAGGAGGACATCAGAACGGAATGAAAAAGGAAAAGCTGAGGCTGCCATTTGTGTAGGAATGCATGTGAGAGCCCCCTACCCCATATGACCCCCATGAGCACATTGGGGGCCGTTACTTAGCACTCCTGCACAATTCCCCCATGAACAAGAAGAGCAAATGTCACTGAAATAACCAGTTTAAACTGATTAACATTTTCATTAAGAAAATGACCCATAACTTTGAGTTCTCTACTGGGATTGCTCTGTTCATCTTAGAAAAGCAGCATGCTCTCACTTTCCCTATCATTAAGGTAGAGTTGTTAACCAGAATCATTCTGTGCCTGAAGAACACAGCAGTTTGGCAGGATTACACAGAGAATGAAAGGAAATAGGTTCAGAAGACATGAACAACTTCAGTCAGCTATGTTGACTACCAGTCAAGTACTGCTTATACAACTATTTCAAGACGAAAAATGTAAAGTGAGGAAAGAAAGGAAAAAAACCATGAAACAAGATTATGATGCAAAAATGTTCAATCAGTCCTTTCCAATTTTCTATGTGCCCTAAATAAAATGTGTGTTTAATTGTTTAATAATGCAAGATCTTGTTCTTTTATGGAGTTTGTTAGAGCAGGCCCAAGCAAAGGGGTGTCAGGAAAATGCAAACGGAAGCAATGGATTGGATAACTACCTTGTCAGTGAAAAGAAACAGTATGTATATAATTTAGGCCCCCCCAACCCAGTTTGTGATCAGATAGTATCACAGGGAACTGAAGAATATTAGGGACAACAGGCACAAGGAGATTCTGGTGGTTTTAAAAGAAAATACTGTCTATAAATATTATTAAAAGTATGACATTTCAGGGTGTATGTTAATTATATCATTTTTGAAGGATGTTTAAAATTATGTAATTATGACTATATAATTACTATAACCAACTTAAAAATAAGTATTGTAGATATTTTCACAATGCAAAATTGACAACTGTTAATAACTGTAAATTCTAGGTGGTAGAAATATCTAAGGTAGTTATGTTATTATTTTCCCTTTTGGTTTTTTTTTAAAGATTGATTGATTGATTTTAAAGAGACACTAAGATCATAACCTGAGCTGAAACCAAAAGTCAGACGTTTAACCGACTGCACTACCCAGATGCCTCTTGCCCTTTTCTGTTTTTGAAAATACCTCAAAAAAAATTTTTTTAAAGAACTCTTATCCGACAACATATTTGTCTATAGATCTGACATCTACTAGTATTGTGAATTTAGGCAAATGTTTTACTCTCTCTGAATTGTTTCCTCATCCACAAAGTGAGTTCATAATAATGGAAGAGTATTTACAGGGATTAGAAGTGATGTGTATAAAGAGGTGATGGTAGACAGTAGGCATCCCCAAAATGATAACTATACTTATTCCTGAATCTCCTCTCTAACATCCCCAATATGTAATTATTCAGTCCAGCCAGGAGAACTTCAAGTTCTGACAAGAAAACCCCACCTTCCAGACCAGCCTGTTACGTTTTTTAATTCCTCATTGTTAGAAAGTCCACCAAATGGTCTCCCTGTAACTGTCACCCAAGGTCCTAGTTGGGGCTACTAAGTCTTTCCACTCAGGCTTATTTCAGTATTTTTAATTCAGACAAGGAGCTTCCATTCCCCTCCATCTCCCTACCACCTTCAAAGCTTCTCTTTTCTAGGTTTAAAATATCTCAATCTCTGTATCCTCCCATATGAGACTTAATTTTGAGTTCCTGCTCCATGGTGATGAGTTTCCTCCTACAGTATGCTTCCGCTGAACTTTATCTCTTTAAATTGCAATGCCTGAGGTTGAGATTGGAGCTATACTTTTCTCCCTGGCCCATATCGTTGTTCTAGATTGTGGATGGGCAAACATTTTCTGTGAAGGACCAGACAGTAAATATTTTCAGCTTTACCAGCCATACAACCTCCATGCAATTACTCAACTCTGCCGTTGTAACACAAAAGCAACTATAGTCAGTATGTCAAAGAAAGGACATGGCTATGCACCAATAAAATCTTTTTATTTTACAAAAGCAGATGGTATCTGTTTGATGATATGACCAATAGGTCATAATTTGCTGACCTCTGGTTTAGATGACAGTCTCCCGCTAAAGAAAGTCTCCCACTGGATTTTTTCAATGGCTGCACCACACTGTTGTGTCTTTTGTCATACTTCCCATTGAGCTACGTCTTAAACAACAGAACATTAATTTGAGTGCCTTTCTGAGTGCAAAGAAGGATATTGACACCAGAACAGAGTTTAGCCAACCTCCCTCTTGGTACATGCAGCCAAGAGGAGCATGCTGAAACAATGAAGAATGGATCCTTGTTACCAGTTCCTGCACGGCTACAGCAGCTATCAGCCCACCACATATCTACCCAAGTGCCACCATAACTGAGCTTACATGGAAGGAAGTTGATGTGTGTCATGACGGAAGGTTTCTACAGATAATGCAGTGGATTTGGAGGTCCCAAGTGGAGAACTTGGCCTTCATCTATGTTACATACATTTTGATAGATTCAGCTCACCTGTACAACTAGTTGAGTACTTTTCAGATAATCATCTTATTATCTAATGTGTGGTGTCACATCTGTTCTTTCCTTTGTTTATAAATTATTTTCTCCTTTATTCATAAGATGTTTGCATAATTAAAGTATTTACATGGTAGCAATTAATTAGCTGCTAATGAGGCACAAAAAGTCATATAATTACTTTCAACATAATTCAAGCTAATATTTTTCTGTTTACTCGGACTCAAGAATGCCCTTAATTAAGATTTGCTATAATTTCCTGCCTTGACAATTCAGTGTCTATAGAGTCACCAGGCTATTATCGGCATAGAAGTGAAAAGAACATTGGATTTTGAGTCAAAACTCAAATGTTAGTCCCATTTCTGTTATTTTTTGGTTTGAGCACTTGAACAAGTTAATTAAGTTCTCTTCACCTCTACTCTTCATGCATAAAGTGAAGAAATAATACTCTCCCTGACTACTTCACAGGTTTATTTAATTGTCAAACATGGACATGGATTTCAAGGTTATTTTGTCTAAACATGTAATGTGTTTATTATATACAAAGATGTTCACATTATACTATTACCAGAAAAAGTACATAACAAACCAGTATTGCCTTATCATCTAAATTTTTCTGGAAGGAACCACACCAAAATGTTAATAGTGGTCATCTCTGTGGAGTAAAAATAGGAGTGATATTTGTTTTGCTTTTTTTTGTTTATATGTAGTTCTACGTTTTCTACAATAGCAAGTAATACTTGTATAATAATAAAAGATCAAATTTTAAAATAATTGTTTATTGAATTATAAAATATGTTAATTCTAGAATATTTGGAAAATACAGAAGAGTAGAAGAAAAGATGACATATTTACATGTGCTTAACTCTGGTATTCCTATAACCCATAAGAGGAGTTGTAAGAAACCATCTCTAAGGTTGAGGTCCCACATTCCATGGTTCTTAGTACTCATAAAGGTATCCTAAAAAGCAGCTGAATAACTATACACACCAGGCAACATCTTTGATATATAAATCTCCACGGCAACTGAAATAAGGAAATAAAATTGCTATGGCCCATACACTTAGAAGTGCAGAGCTATTGTGGTTGGCACTGCAAAAACTTATGTTGTAATGCTGTTTAAAAAGCAACAAATAAAGAGGTTGTTTGTTTTGAGAACTCAATTTTAAATGACTGGAAACAAATAAATTTTCTCTAAAAGAATATGTTGAAAAACCAGAGTAAACAAGACTTTTAAAAAGAAGTAAATTAGAGGTGAACTTTGGAAAGGTCAGATCTTACATTCTACACTGAAATTCTTTCAAATGCCTTTCAATTCTAGAGCACAAAGTCTAGCTATTCCATCAGAGTGACTTTAAATCAGATCCTACACTTTAAATATGAGGGAAAACACTAAGGCTAATAATGTAGAATACTAGGAGCTTATATATGGTACAAACAAATTTCCTCTCCCTCTTGTATTACCACCAAATGGAAAAGAGAAAGGAAATTTGTGGCTGACTTTTCACATAGCAAGTGAATTTTTTTCATTCTCCCTAAACCTAAAGCCACATATAAAAAGCCCCTGGGTAGAAGAACCACATAGTGATTGTAAATATAGATAGTATCCCAGCAATTTTTTTTCATTCTTTTCAGAAGGTTTTTAACAGTGGCTAAACCTGTTAACTAAAATTAATCCAGAAGGAGAAAATATTTACAAATTATATATCCTATAAAAAACGTATCTAGGATGTATAAGAACACTTACAACTCTATAATACAAAGACATATAACCCAATTTTTAACTGGGCAAAGGATCCGAACAGACATTTCTCCAGAGAAGATATATGAATGGCCAATAAACACATGAAAAGATGCACAGTATCACGGGCCATCAGGGAAATACAAATCAAAACCACAGTGAGATACCACTTTATACCCACCAGGATGGTTATAATCAAAACACAGAAAATAACGTGTTGGCATGCATGTGGAGAAATTGGAGCCTGCCTTCACTGCTGGTTGGAATGTAAAATGGTACAGCCACTTTGGAAAATAGCTTGACAGTTCCTCAAAAGTTTAAACATAGAGTTACCATATGACCCAGCAATTCCACCCCTAGGTATATACCCAAGAGAAATGAAAACATATGTCTACACAAAAATTTATATGCTGTTCATAACAACATTACTCAAAAGAGACAAAAATATAAGCAACCCAAATGTCTATCAAGTGATGAATGGATAAATAAAATGTATTGTCATACAATGGAATATTATTTAGCCGTAATAAAGGAATGAAGTACTGATACATGTTACAACATGGATGAACCTTGGAAACATTATGCTAGGTGAAGGAAGCCAGTCACAAAAACCACATAAGATTCCATTTATAGAAAATGTCCAGGATAATTTGAGAAACAAGACTAAGGATCATAAAGGAAGGGAGGGAAAAATGAAACAAGATGAAACCAGAGAGGGAGACAAGCCATAACAGACTCTTAATCTCAGGAAACAAACTGAGGGTTGCTGGAGTGGAGGGGGGCAGGAGGGATGGGGTGGCTGGGTGATAGACATTGGGGAGGGTATGTGCTATGGTGAGCACTGTGAATTGTGTAAGACTGATGAATCACAGACCTGTACCCCTGAAACAAATAATGTATTATATGTTAATAAAAAAAAATGAAATGAAGCTGGAAGCCAACTGGAACCCAGAGAAATGTAGGGCCATTCTACCAGCCAAATCCATATGTTTATGTAAATGGGAAATAAATATCTGTCTTATTTACAAAAAAAAAAAAAAAAGAAAGAAAGAAAGAAAATGTCCAGGATAAACTAATCTATAGAAACAGAAAGTAGATTAGTGGTTGCCTAGAGTTGAGGGAAAGGTAACTTGGGGAAAACAGGGTGACTGCTTAAGGTACAGATTTCTTTTTGGAGTGAAAATGTTCTAAAATTGATTGTGGTAATGACTGCACAACTCTGGAAAATACTAAAAACCATTGGCTTGTACACTTTAGATGGGTGAATTATAGGACGTGTGAATTATATCTCATTATAGCTAGTATAAAAATGATAGATTGATTGATCGATAGGTAGATGATAGATATTAGACAGACAGACCCAGGTAAGAGCTACCGAAGGCCAGTTTCCAGAGCTGGTTGGGTCTCAGAATTGGCTTAGGGAGGACAGCTAAGCCACTCCCAAGTACTGGTGTCTTTCTCTTCTTCCACCTCAAGATCACCCAACCAATGGAAAAAAACTTGTTTAAAACTTCTTCTACAACTCATCTCCTGGTGCCTTCACTAAAGTCAATTCTTTTATTAAAAATATGTATATAGGGGCACCTGGGTGACTCAGTGGGTTGTGTCCGACTCTTGGTTTCAGGTCAGGTCATGACCTCAGGGTCATGAGATCAAGCCCTGCCTTGGACTCCTCGCTGGGCATGGAGCCTGCCTGGGATTCTCCCTCTCCCTCTCCCTCTGTTCCTCACCCCCACTCTCTCTCTCAAAAATAAAAAATATGCATATGTATGTGTGTGTATATATTGACTACTTATTTAAGAGATAGACACTGCATAAAAATTGTCCAAATTCTACTACCTACTTTATTCATACTCTCTATACAAAAGTTTCACCCCACTTACCAACTATGGAGTCTTTAGGACCCATTCACTGAGGAGCTGGCATCTTCTCAATCCCATTCCAGTCTGGGAGATTTAAGATAACCCCATCCCTATCCCCAGGGAAATGCTTGTTTGAGAAACACGTCATTTGGATCTAAAATTAAGTATTTTGCTTATTCAAACACTGTGCTATAAATCCATCAATGTTAACAAAGAAGCCACAGTTATGACTTAGGAACCTCAAACAAAGACTAAGGCTAAGGTCCCAAGTAAGACTAACGAACACTCTGTTCTATCATACGTGGAAGATTTTCTCTGTTGCATCTCCCCATAAAGAGATTTGGATTCCCCTTATGACAAACTATTTTACTACAGAACTTATCTTTACTCATCTGAAATATAAACCTCTGTATTTACATGAACATTCAAATCAAAATTTGTGTCTATTGCTGTAAATAGTGATAGCTTAGGAATTGCTATGTAGTACCCATTTCATGTGTTACTGCACTTCCCGGTTTATTATTAAGTTATTATTATTGTAGTAGCAATAGTAATTGCCCACCTAGTCCTAAACCCCTTTTCTTTTCACTCCTATAAAAACCACAACATATCTTCTGGTTTTTGAGATGGCTGTTTTAAAACTGTCATCTCCCTGCTAAAGCATTTTACTACAAACTTGAATCAAAAGTACTTCTGACATTTCTAAGGCTAAAACAAGACATGGAGCTTTATTTGTTCTCCTACTTCAGTGGCCTTCAGTCCCTCTTCACCACAGACCCCCATGCCCCCCAACACACCCTATACTCTTTCCTCCTGTTGCTAGAGATTGGAGGGAGTCATCCCTGCCATCAAGAAGATATTTGCTAAGGGTCACTGGTCTTAGCCACCCTTCCCCACAGGACTCGCTAACCCTGGAAAGCAAATACAGTGGGTTGGCCCAGAGCATAAGGAGCACGCTTTTCCCATAATCTACAAAGCCCAAGATTAAAGCAGGATATGAGGCCCAAACCTACATCTTGGATCCCTCCCCTCCACATTCCTTTCTGCAAGCAGGAAAAGGACAAAGGTGTGAGTCCACGGTGCGTATCTCTTTAAGCCGAGTGGACAAGGAAGGCAGACAAAGAAAACATGGACAGTGGTCCCTGGAATAAGCCCTGGTCAGAAAACCACTGTGGCCACTTGAGTGAAAGACAGAAAAGAGGAAGTCACATCCATGACCTGATCTCTTTTCAAAAATTAGGGCCCCTGGATGGCTCAGTCAGTTAAGCGGCTGCCTTCGGCTCAGGTCATGATCTGGGAGTGTCGGGATCAAGCCCCTCATTGGGCTCCCTGTTCAGCAGGGAATCTGCTTCTCCCTCTCCCTCTACCCTCTTGTGCTCTCTCACTCTCTCTCTCTCTCTCAAATAAATGAATAAAATCTTAAAAAAAAATTAATTTCACCATCAGTAAATATGGCCTAAGTAATATCCTGGAATCTGACCAAGGAAATTAGCATGTTTTCTACTTTGGGGAAAGGAGGAAACACAGGACGTAAGGGCACCTCCCTTCCCCTAAAGGCCCATGACTTGGAATACTCAGCTTCTAAAATCTTAACATCCGATACATCACCACCCTCCTGAAGCCCCTCCATTTTTACTTCAACCATTCTTTGCCAGCTCTTCCGTCCCCTTGTCTCTTCACCTGATCTACTCTGGAACCCCCAGGTGCTGACGTTCTCACTCCCTGAACAGGCAGCTGAGCCGTGCTGGAGGAGACCATAATGAAGAGACCGCAACTCAGAGACACTCTGCTCCTAATTCTTCTACATCTTCCAAATAACACTCTTCCATCCCACACAGATGTTTTCCCAGATCTCCAGGACTCTTCTGATGCTTCTTCCTTCCTTTCCACCCGCCCGCTCTCCCCTAGCAGATGCACTTGACTGTCTCTATGCAGAGATAATATGTTTGTGAAGGCAGAAAGTTGATGTTCTTGCATCTGAACCAATTCTGTTTCCTTCCCTCTAGTCTCATAGAAAAAGATGTTCTTTCTCTTCAAACCATTAAGCAATGTCCATGTTGTCCCTGAGCAGAAGCTACTTGTGTCTTAGGGATACCGCTAGAAATAGAAGTCTTGCTCTCAGTGTGTTTGATTTGCATTTCTCTTAATATGAGGGAAGTTGTCTTTCAAATATTTTTGCCTACATTGAATCCTCTTTGCCTGTTTTTTCCGTGTCACTTTCTTTCATTCTTTTTTTTTAAGATTTTATTTATTTATTTGACAGAGAGAGATCGAGAGAGAGAGAGAGATCAAGAGAGAGAGAGCACAAGCAGAGGGAGCGGCAGGCAGAGGGAGATGGAGAAGCAGACTCCCCGCCGAGCAGGGAGCCCGATGCGGGGCTCCATCCCAGGGCCCTGGGATCATGACCTGAGCCGAAGGCAGACGCTTAACCGACTGAGCCACCCAGGCGCCCTCTTTCATTCTTTTTTAACATTTTCTTTACTTTTTATTTTTCTTCTTTTCTTAGTTAATCCTCTGTGTCCTCTACTGTGTTTTAGAGTATCTATTCTCACTGTTTTCTTTCCAATTTTGCCATCATTTCTGTGATGATTTTACTACTATCTTTCTTACATTCCTTCTGTGAGCTTTTCCCATTTACCTTTTTTATCTTCTCCTACCTTTTGTCATCTCTTCCTTGGGCTCTCACACTCCTGTTTGAAGCTCTTGTTTCATAAAAGCAATTGTTTCATTGATTATTCTTAAAATTCATGCAATATATTTGGTTACAACATTCATCTACTCTAAGGCAACATTTTTTTTCATGAATATCTCTGTTTAACATTTTTTCCCATTCCTTTTTCCTTTTCTCTGTAGTTCACATATATATGAACTATACATATATTCTCACTTCATGATCCCTCATTACTGAAAGACATACATTTTTCTGGACCAACTATTTGCAGGTATGTGTTGGGAAAGGGCTGGAGGCACATTCCAATCTGGCTGAAATTTTCTCATTACAAGGTTTTGTGAGTGGTGATGATTGGCAGCCCTGCCTCTTTCTCACAATAGCCCCATTCTCTTCTCCCCTGACGCTATGGAGATGATCCATTTCCTCTATACAGACTTTCTGCTTGATTTATTTGGCTCTGCCTCCTCTGAGAATTATGAGCAAGCAGAGTCCAGGAGCAGCCCTGGCTCCTATCTATGCATCCTGTTGCAATGAGGGTTTGGGGTTTTGCACCTCACGGGGTACCCATTTCACCTTTACTGGCTCTTTGAGATCTGCAATCTCTACATCCTCTCTCCCCATTCTCATAAATTCCACTCTCCTCCATTACCATTGCTTTGGGAATTTACAGTTCCTTAGTTTCACCAAAACTGGAGTTTGGGAGTTTGTGTTTTTGTTTCTCATGCTCATTTGTATTTTAGGATGATTTCTAGAAAAAGCTAGAGAAAATGCCAAATTTATGGTGTAACACAGCAGAAATCTCTTTATACTTTCTCTGAAACCTTGCTTCACATGTATTTTTAAGCTCATCTATTTTTTCCCTCAAATTTAGTGGAAGGAAATAAAAAGCCTCCCTTTATGCCCCTTATCTACCACTGTATCTCTCTCTTGTCATTCACCAAATATTTATTAAATGCCTACCATGGATGGGGCACTGTACTCAGTACTAGGGTTATAATGTTAACCAAGATTGGCATTGCCCCTGCTCCCTCTGAGCTTATAACCAAGGAGAGAGAACTGAGAATTAAATCAGCAATATAAATACCCTATGTTGCTATTCCTACTTTTCCACCTTCCACTGGCTTTTCAGCTCTGTGCAGTCAAGCTCCTGCCTTTCAAACCTGCTGATCTTTTATTCAGGCAAAGTCACCAGGGAAATTTTCATGGACCAATCCAGTGATGATCTATCAGTCTTCATCTTGCCTTTCTTCTTCACAGCACAGTTTCCTATTCTGTTCTCATTAAAATATACTCTACCCCAAATTGCTGTGACCTTTTAACCTTCCTCATTTGCCTTGGAACTCTCTGTCCACTGATAGTTCCTCCTGCTTCTCATTAAAAGTTTCTGTTTTCTGGGGCTTTGTCTTTGGCCCTCTTCCCTTGGCATTGGGTGTCCTCCCTAAATGACTTTATGCTCTCAACAGTTTAGCCACTCTTTCTATTACAAACAACTCTCAAATTTATATCTTTAGCTCAGACTTCTCTCTTGAGCTCCAGGTTCATGTATCAGCCACCTACAGAACATCTGTATCTGGATGTCCCTCTTTCAATTCTAATCTGTTAGATCTAAGACTGAATTAGTTTTCAAAACTAAGTCTATGTCTACAGACTGGTTTAGTGGCTTTACCACATACTTCATCACCCAACACTAACGCCAGGCCTTTACCCTAAATCTTTGCCACTTTCTGATACCTTTCAATGTCTTTTTTTTTTTTAATGTATTTTTAATCTGCTCCCTTGCCTCCTTGGGCAAGCCCATCTTTACTGCCCGATTTCAAGCCCTCACCATTCCAGGCCTGAACTAGTACTGTAGCCTCTTAGCTGGTCATCCAGCCTCATTCTCCCCCTCTCTAGGCAACACTATCACTAATGCCACAGTGAGGCTCTAAAATGTAAATCTAATCATGATGGACTTCTACTTAAAATCTTTTAATTTTTCCCCTTACCCCTGTATAAAATATAAACTCCTTACTATAATTTGAAAAACGCTTCATGACCTGGCTTGTGCCTATAACCTCAAGCTTATATCCTGCTGTTTCCCTCTCTTCCCTGCCCTATACCCTGTGCTCTGCTGTACCTATTAACTCTTTCTCAAACCCACCATGCTGGTTCAAGCCCTATGTCATCCAACATGATCCTCCTTGGAATACACTTCCTGGAACATTCCTTTTCCTGGGATACACTTACTCCATGTTTCCGCCTAGTGAATTCCTGCTCATTCTTTGGTGGGCCTTGCCAGCGCCCTGGCTCCCCCACCCTCACCCCAGCTCACTCCACAACTTTATCTCCTCTGAGTCCAGGTTTGATGTCTTAGATGCACCTAAGAGCATCTGTTTGAATTCTGTGTTTATTCATTGGGACTTTGATTGCTGAGAGCAGAGCCCCTTGAGGGCAAGGACATGGTCTTATTCATTTTGCATCCCTAGGTACTGTTCCAAGAGCCTGGTGTTCAAATACTTGTGAATCAATGAGGGAATGAATGAATGAAGTGTGGTGGGATAATAATGTATGGAACAATACACACTAGTCAGTGGAGAAAGGCATTTTACAGCCATGGTGGTGTTGAAAGACGGGAAATACAGTCCTTCTCGCTGGCTATTAAGTGTTTTACATCAGATCCTTTCTGAAGTGTTAAAAGTTAAATCAATTTCCAGGAAAACATGACTGCCAATGTAAAATATGCCCTAAGGGGAATATTTCCCCTCCTAATACTTTCCATGCGTATGAAAGGGAAAAGTCCACCCATCACACATGTTCAGTGTTGTCATCTAGAAGCTCATGCCCTTACATTTCTCCAGGACCTAATTTGCAAGCTAGTAAATCAGTATGTTGGCCAGGGATCAGTCAATGCACAAAGTTGGCAGGTTCTTTGCAGTGTAACAAGTCATCTTCCTGTCAGTACCTGGTCAGGTCTGGCTGTGAGACAGGGCAGGCCGAAGGGGCCAAAAGGGACCAGGCCAGTCTGGACAGACATAAGGAACAATGCCCCATGTAGGCCAGGGTCACCACGAGGGCAAGGCTGGAGAGCCATGTCCACTCTAGAAGACAGACACTGGATTCTGGGAGTACCCATGATGAAGCCAAAGGAGGTATCAAGTCACCACTTAAGGAATCCACAAGTGTTAAGAAACACTGATAAGATGGGCATAATGTCCTGTGATAGAAGTCCCATGTGGGGGCAGAGGCAGAGACCGAAGGCCATTGGCAGAAGTCAAGGTACAGGTTCAGACTGGACCCAAGGGAGCACAAAAAGAAGAGAAAGCAGTGACACAGTTTCCCTAAGAGACAAAACCCACACTATTAGACAATGGCAATATAGTATTGATCCTGGATCAGTGGCACTCTTTGTGTGTATAGATAAGGACTGCATACTGAACATTTTTGGGTTTTGTGTGTCCAGAATTACTTCCCCATATGCTTCTGGTAGTAAAACCTATCTTTCTGGCAGAATGCCCATTCCCTGTGGTTTGAGTGGAGCTAGCCTCATCCACCCCTGGCTCCAGTGTGGGCACATGACCCAGACCTGACTTCACGTTCCTTCCCTAGGCTTCGGGCTCCCTAAGGTAGCTTATTATAGGTCTCGGGCATGTGGCAGTCATACTACTTACCTAGCTACAGAATGACTAGGCAGAAACAAGTACAAGTGACAGATGCAGAGAGGGTCAGAGACTCAGTAACATCATTTGATCCCTGAAGCAAGAGGCTACCTCTGAAATTCCTTTTAAAAGAAGTTAGAATTGGGTATCTGCCATTCAAAGAGTTCTTTTCTCTTAAAGGCCAGTGTGCACAGCTCCTAAGAGCACGCGGGGCTTGGCAGCTGCCTGAGGCTAGGTTTGCAGTATGGGCAGAACACTGGATCTACTGAGAAATTCTCACAATTCTCAATGTGACTACCAGATTTTATGCTGAGATTTGTTTTTCAAAAGAGAAGGGAAGTCTTTATTTTTGGTCACTGATGTTATCTTCTCTGCTCCTTTTTGTTTCTCATCCTTTTCACACCCACACTCGACGCTCTGGATGAGGGCAGGGAAGGGGCTGGTTATATGACAATACTAGACCACTTTAAGCCACCATAGGATGGCCAGCAGTCCATAGGATGGCCAGCAGTCATTCTCTGGATATTCAGGGTCGTCCTGCTTAGTGGAGGGGAAGGACGCTTATACCACAATTACCTGTCATCTGAGAAGTCAGCGTAGGCCTGACCTCCCTTGGGGTTTAGTTTCCCCTAAAACTCAAGCAGAGATAGAGCTCTACTTCATCCTGCTCCCGGAGGGATCCCAAAATGGTCCTGTATAATTAGCCTGAAGACATTCCCTGCTGTTTGTTTGTCACGAAAACAAGTAGAAAGCACTAGAAAAAAGAGTAGTTATTTAGAGGTAAATAGCAAGACAAGGTTGGAAATGTTTGATCTCATATATAGATATGGCCTTTGTGTTCCCCAAGTAATTACTTTTGGTTTACTTTTTTCTAAAAATGCACTGAGATTTGAAGGTTAGTAAGAATGAACAATAAAATTAGGTACTAAAAACAAACAAGGCTCTCAGGGGATAGATCCAAATAAGAGAAAGCCGAAGTCCTGGCACTTCTCTTAGTTGCAAAAAAACAGACCTCACAAGTTTTGTCAGCCCTTCTGTATCCGTCAGACTTTCTTTACCTACCTTAATTAATCTGGAGAGGGAATTTGAAAGTTTGAGTCAAAGCCTTTGGTTTTCAGATAAGAGAGCACATCAGCTTTCAGAGAAAATTCCAGATGTCCCTATGTTTCTTCATTATAAAACCCTCTCTGTGATCTGTAGTCCAGAAAATTTTGAATCACATTTCTGCAAGGTACAAATAGCCCTGACAAAGATGTGTCAGGGTTAAAACACTAATAAACCAAGCAGGTGGTGACCAAATTGGAGAGGATGTTTGATCCTCTCCCAACTTCCCACTGCTGTAAGGACAGAGATCAATAGTAAATCATTTTTTATAGTCAGTTCTCCTGTTTTTTAAGAACAAGAAATCATTTTGGAAGACCTTTTTTTTTTTTCTAGCAAGGGCTTCATAACATCAGCACGCAGCTCACAAAATAGAAGGAAAGAACAGAAACCACATCCAGAAATAATCTTCTCCCAGCCACTTATAATGGATTATGTTAAAAGGGCCATTGACTAAATTAGTGTGGTGGTGTTTCATAAAAAGTTATGTAAATCTTAAAGGGAGGTAACGCTCTTCTCATTATACTTGGGGATTAGAGATTGTGAGACAAGATTTTGCTACAGAACAGTGGCTTTGCTTCATTTCTTCTTATGCCACCAAATTTAACAGACAATTTGAATAAAACTGTCACCTCACATACTCATATAAACTGGATCTTATTGCCAGTTGGGGCCATACTGAAAAGCACGAGACTAATGGAGCCAAACTCTCCACAACTGTTTGATCAATTTGCTATACCTTTACTTTTTAAATTTTTTTTAGAAGAGCGAAGTTGCATTTTCATCAGCACTTACTCAACCAGGAGATAGTAGAAAGTTCTTACTACTCTTTTTAAACTTGTAAATGGGATTCTTTATCTCAGAGGCCCAATCACGATTTCAAAGAGAAAATTTTTATTTTTAAGAGATTCTTTCTTTGGCCTTGCGTCACAAGTGCGGTGGCCGTGCAGCAGGCAGGATGGCGAACCGTCTGGCCTATAGCCTCCATCCTCGGTTAAGGACATGACCAACCAGTACAGTATTCTCTTCAAACAAGAGCAAGCCCATGATGATGCCATTTGGTCAGTTGCCTGGGGGACAAACAAGAAAGGAAACTCTGAGACAGTGGTCACGGGATCCCTGGATGACCTGCTGAAGGTCTGGAAATGGTCTGATGAGAGGCTGGACCTACAGTGGAGTCTGGAGGGACACCAACTGGGTGTGGTGTCCGTGGACATCAGCCACACCCTGCCCATTGCTGCCTCCAGTTCTCTTGATGCTCATATTCGTCTCTGGGACTTGGAAAACGGCAAACAGATAAAGTTTATAGATGCAGGACCTGTGGATGCCTGGACTTTGGCCTTTTCCCCCGATTCCCAGTATCTGGCCCCAGGAACTCATGTGGGGAAAGTACACATTTTTGGTGTGGAAAGTGGGAAAAAGGAATATTCTTTGGACACAAGAGGAAAATTCATTCTTAGTATTGCAAATAGCCCTGACGGGAAGTATCTGGCCAGTGGAGCCATAGACGGGATCATCAGTATTTTTGATATTGCAACTGGAAAACTCCTGCACACGCTGGAAGGCCACGCTATGCCCATCCGCTCCCTGCCCTTCTCCCCAGATTCCCAGCTCCTTGTCACTGCTTCAGATGATGGCTACATCAAGATCTATGACGTACAACATGCCAGTCTGGCCGGCACGCTGAGTGGCCACGCATCGTGGGTGTTGAACGTTGCCTTTTGTCCTGACGACACTCACTTCGTTTCCAGTTCATCTGACAAAAGTGTGAAAGTTTGGGATGTTGGAACAAGAACGTGTGTCCACACCCTCTTCGACCACCAGGATCAGGTCTGGGGAGTAAAATACAATGGAAATGGCTCAAAAATTGTGTCCGTGGGTGGTGACCAGGAAATTCACGTCTACGATTGCCCCGTGTAAACACCAGAGTCTCACAGGCTGGTGTGTAGATCATGACATTCCTTGCCTTTCTAGCATTTATTGGAGCAGAAACAAATTTTGTAGATACAGAATCAATCTTTTCATGTTCTGTTATTGGAAATGCTATTCATACTTGAACATAAAGTGTTTATAACACCAAAAAAAAAAAAGATTCTTTCTTTAATTGGTTACTTAGTCTGTTCTAGAAAACTGTACAAACTCACTGGAATTACCTTGATCTATATGGTTCAAGAAAGGGCAAATCCTACCAGAAGGAACACAGCATGGACATTGGAATGCAGTTATCTAGATAATAATACTTAACAACTTAGGCGGATGAAGTACTTCCCCTTTAATGCCTCAGTCCACACTTCACTCTGCTATCACTATGGTAGTCGCATTACGTTCAGAGGCAATCAGATGCATGCGACAATTGCTTTTTAAGTACCACAGAACTCGCTGCAGTAATTTGGTTGGTTCCAACCATTCTCCAAACAAAAATATTTGTGCTAAGTATGTTTTAACACAAAGGCTCCGAGTTTGTAAATTATTGTTTATTATTATTATTATTATTATTATTATTATTATTATTATTATTGGAAACTGACATACACATTCCCCTGCACTCCATCACCCTGCATTGAAAATGTAACAGAAGCAAAGATTGAGAAGGAGCTGGAAGAAATGAAGAGCCTTTCCCACATTTTGAAATGCCCAGAATAGTAATGCACATATATTGTATATGCAATAACCCTGCAGTAAAGAGAAAGACATACAGAAAAGAGAGTGTTGCATAAAAGCTTGGGTAACTGTACATTTCAAATAGTAAGGGGAGATGTCAAAGCGTTTTGTTATTTGTAGTACCCGTTTAACTGTAATTCTATATTCCACATTATGTGAAAATCTGAGTTTAAGCAAAGTTAGATTTTTTTCTCTTTAATTACCCAGGTACGGTGCCCAGAGATAGGGCTGTAGCTATAGAGGGACCCCATGGGCCACAGGGAGTGACTGATTAGGTCAATACTGAATCCTCTCTGAACCAGGAGGATGGCTTTCACCTGGCAGCCTTGCAAAGTTGTTCTCCCTTCGGAGTCCCTTTCCTATAAGCAGAGTCTGCCCCCACGTGGTGAAAGCAAGAGGCTGCTCCTGATTTCCCTGGAGCCTCTTTCTCTACCTCAGCGGAAGAGTATCTGTAGCGACCCATGGCTTTTGACCACCATCCTACCTTTGAGCTGCTTTTTACTACCTCTCTCCCCTCTGTCCCCTTCCCCCTTTCACTCTTGTTCTCTTTCCTTTTGTCTTTCTTTTTCTTCCCATCTACTTCTTCCTTCCTCCTTGCCTTCCAGAGCCTTCCACAGTATTATTATTTAGCAGCCCATTCATGAGGGCTGAAACTGATGCAGACCTTCTGTCTGAGGAGAAAATTTGGATTCTGATTTAAGAAATTTAGACAATATGGTTTCAATAAATAATTAAGTAATAATCACCTTAAGGGGTAATACCATGACATCTAGAGAGCTCAGTACATACTGAATGAGCAATCAGGAAATACAGGTTTCACTGGCCTTGACCCTGTCCCTGGATTATGATATGAATGTAATATGTTTGTATGAAAACTAAGAAATCTGGACATAAGTGCAGCTTCATAGAGAAATGGAGGCAGGAAGACACTAAAGTGGGTTCCTCTGCCTTCTTCAAAGAAAAGCAGAAGGGCAACTTACCCATCATGTCCACCAGCAAATCAGCAAGCCACCCAAGCACACACGAGAGAAGTAATCCAAAACAATGTCATCATGCAAATGTGACCACAAGATGAAGCTCCTCATTCCCATCAGGGCCCTATTCCAACCAGCCTGTCATCCCTAGGACCATCCTGAGCAACCAATCCATCCTGGATATCATTTTCATCATACCACCTTCCTACACAGAAACCTTCAAAGCTGTATTTCTTCAAATAGATCTTCAAAGGTATGACTCTTCAAAGGTATATTGCCTTCAAAGTCTGAACACCTTGTACATTCAGGATCTCACTCTCGCTCTCTCTCTCACACAGACACACACACACACACACAAATAGTCTAAACCTATTCAAGGTCTCTACTTCTAGCCACTTTTCTCTTCCTGGGTGTCCTCCAATGTCCATCTGCTTCTTGCCTTCATGCTTTTGCATTTGCTGTTTCCCAGCCCAGAATGGTCTGACTCAAGGCCCACAGTCTTTTGTGGAGCTTATGTCAGTCTGGAAGTCCCTTTTTATTTAACAAAACTGAAACTGCATTACTGCACAGAGCAAGACATGTCACCCAAGGAGATGTAAGTTGAGGGCATTTTTCAGACCCATATGAAAGCCTCATGTTGAGATATAATGCATATATTTTAATACAATGTAATTTACAGAGCCATTAATCTTCCAAGGCAGAAGGTGGGGTGGGCTGGGGAGGGGGAAGTGTTCATAAACTAACAATAAAGAATTCACACGGCTCATGCTATTGCCAGAATCCTGAGATGGAATTATGGCCCCATGACTCAAAGTTGGCCGGCTCTTTCCATTTTCTAATGGATGTATTGGAGGCTTGGGTTCCTGCTCACTTTCCCTGTTTACTCTCTAGCTTCCACTCCCTTCCAGTCACACCAAGAAGCCCCCTAACCACTTCATGATCTGCCTCAGGGGCAGAAAGTGTGACAAGTTAGTTAAGCTGTATCTTTGTTGAGGAAACGCAGAAGGATCTCCCCATAGCACCCCTAATCCAAGGACGGGGCACGGGATTGTGGTGGGAAAACCCCTCTTTCATAGCAGCTGTAAAAATGCCATAGAGCATCCGCCCATTGCCTCTAGATTTGGCCGGCCCTGCTCCCTCCCAGGAGCAAAAACTCAATGGTGTGCAAAATACCCACAGGTAAGGGAAGACCTAAATACCACTCAGATATTACACCACATGTCCATTTGCATGAAAATCCAGAAGAGTATTTACCTAAGTGTAATCTGTCAATCCACTGAATCAGAATCATCTGGCATGATCATTTGAAATGCAGGTTCCTAGGCCAGCATCCCAGACCTATACTGTCAGAATCCCACGGGTAGAGCCTTGGAAGATAGATGTATAAGGAGCAGTTGCAGCCATTCTTATCCACGCTAACATTTAAGAACCTCCCTTCCAAGTATTTACTCTGTTTTCCTTCATTGTGCTAAATGCAGTATTCCAGGCAGGGCCTACTTTGGACAAAACCATGGAATAACTAAAGGTATCAAAAATCCATGCATTACAAACCCACCTCTGCCCCTGTACCTACCTCCGCAAAGCAGCCCTCTTGATGCCACAGCCCTGAAGGTTTCTCAGTGCACTCCTACTGCCCCTGGTCTCCCTTGAAGCTCCAACCCGGACTTAATTTACTCACGTGAGCACTATATGAGCATCTAGACCTTTCCCTCCAACAAAATGTTATCTCATCTCTGCTTGACTTTCCCAGGATTTTGCCATTCATTAGATGACAGCTAACCAGTTTGGTCTGATCACTAATCCATGCTAAAAAGGGTTTATGAATGGGTACTTCTTGCACTTTGTCAGTGTCAAAGGACATTTTTCTGGGACAGATGAGGAGAGCCTTGGCCTTCTAAATTACATCATTAGGTCTAACCTGTCTACTTTTGCTAGTAGGTCTCAGAATCTACACAACTTTGTCTCTAAAATGAATTAATAATCCCCATTTGTCTCCCAAAGAGAAGACTTAAAAGTACTTTATAAACTGAAAAGTGGTATATAAACAAAATAATGTATTATAATTCATCTCAAGACCAGCCCTGGTTCAAAGATATCATGGCAACTGTTTTCCTGGTTTTCACTCTCCTGATAGCAAACAAAAAATTCTGATTAAGGTTTTCCCAGCCAAGTCTGTGTCAAATACATCCTTTGATTAGTGAAAATGAGGTTCCCAGAGTGGACCCTGCCTGCAGCTCATCTTTTTTGTCCTTCTCCATCCTCATGAATTTTGGCTTAGACCTGCCACGTCATGTGGATGTGGCCCATTAAGGATCAACAAAGTAGTCCTACCCTCTCATCTTACAAGAAGGAAACTGCCCCAGAGAGGTGACAGGAAATAGTAGTAGAAATAGGGCCAGAACCTGGATCTTCTAACTCTTAGCGCAGTATGCCACACTGCCTTGAGGTCACTATATCCAAACACCATAACATGTCTCTGGAACATTTTTATAGTGCTTAAAAGATGTGTCCATCATGCCTGCCCCCATCCCCTAATTTTACCCAGTCTCCTTATCTTCCTGCCTATAACAAATTGCCCTCTAGACAGCTCTTCCCAGAAAGCTTTTTTTTATTTTCTTTTTATTTTTTTTTAATTTTATTTATTTATTTGACAGAGAGAGACACACAGCGAGAGAGGGAACACAAGCAGGGGGAGTAGGAGAGGGAGAAGCAGGCCCCCCGCCGAGCAGGGAGCCCGATGCGGGGCTCGATCCCAAGACCCTGGGATCATGACCTGAGCCGAAGGCAGACGCTTAACGACTGAGCCACCCAGGCGCCCCTAGCTTTTTTTTTTTTTAATCCTAAAAATATCCTGTAGGAACGACACAACACAGCCAGATGCAGTATGAGCAGACCCCATACCCTTCGCTTATCCATGTAGACGAGTGCCGTCTCCGGAGTTTGGTACCATGTTGACAAGTGGCTGCCTACTCACTATCCAAAGCCTTTCATGGGGAGGAGTAGGACCACAGAGAGGGGGAGATGGATGGGGGCTTAGACTGTTACATGGTCTGCTCCGTAATACGCCAGGTTTTCACAGGGACTGTGGAAAGAGATCTTAAAAGTCATGAAAGATGGACAAGAATCCCAACAGGGCGCCTTGTAACATGGTCAAGGAATTTTTCCAAAACCTGTGTTTCAAAAAGACTGAGCTGAAGCCTTTGCTCTTTAGGCTACGTTAGAACACTGAAACAGCCCCCCATGGATAGCCTTTGCACATGAATTGCTGGCATACTGGGTTCTTTAGCCTCAGAATTCCCTTGAATTTGGGGAAGTGCTCATTGAAATACAATGCACATGTTCTTTAGTTTGAGCAAGGGAGAGAAATCTAAGGGCTGGACCATGCTGTCAAATAAATATGATGCACACTAATGACAGTGGCCATGTATAAATAGCCTCGTGAATTTGAAAACCAAATCTGAGAACATTTGGTGGCTTGACTAATTTGCTTTGCCTATCTGCCATCTGTTGTTGTCTCCAGGACCCCAAGATAGGTAGCCCTGCTGGGTTCTGCTGACTTAGTCCAGCTGGAAACCCTCCTTCTATAAGGAGTGCAGGGTCTACAAAAGAACGAAGGTCCCTGGCCCCTGCTCAGATCTCACCCTGTGGTTGGGAAATCAGGTTTTGTATATGCAGCTCCTCGCATATGTTTCAAAACTACTTTTTTTTAAACTACTTTTTTTTTTTAAAGATTTATTTATTTGACAGAGATTCAGCGAGAGAGGGAACACAAGCAGGGGGAGTGGGAGAGGGAAAGGAGGCTTCCCGCTGAGTAGGGAGCCCGATGCGGGGCTTGATCCCAGGATTCCGAGATCATGACCTGAGCCAAAGGCAGACGCTTAAAGACTGAGCCACCCAGGTGCCCCTAAACTACTTTTACATCCTCTACCTCTGTTTAAAAGTTGTGTAAACTCACAGGTTCACCTGTTTTATATCTTCCCAGGCTGATGACTACAGAGAAAAGTGAGGTCACCTGGTGACAATCGGGCAATTGTTTCTTCTGAGCTGAGCTGCAGAGTGTCACATTTAAATTTTGCCTTTATTTGGCTTTCAGCTGAATTACTTCATTCTTCTCATGGCAAAGCTTTTCATCAAATGCCTTATACACACTCGGTGTGCAGTGCCCTAGGTAGGCTCAGCTTTGCTTTCTGAACTAGGTAATGAAAGTATCGCTCATCTTTGCCCTTGTCTTACTCCCCCAAACCCACACTCTTAACTTGCCTTATTCATTCTTCAACAAAAATAGAATGAGTGCTTCATCTGCGAGGGGCAGTGAGCTAGGTACTGAGGGTTCAGAAGTGAAAGCACAGACCTTGGTCATCCGTGGGCTCCCAGGCTAGTGGGGGAAGATAAATAAATAAAACTATGCTACAAATATTATGACAGAGATTTACACAGGGTACTCATGACAAAGATTTATAGCTGTTCACCGAAATCGATTCCACTCTTCTTCCATATTAATAGAGCTTTAGCTAAGCAAATAGCCAACCCCCCACCCTCTGAACTCTCTCCTGGGCAACTAAGCATGGTCCGGTGACTCGCTTCTCCCCATTGGGAATATGAGGTGGGAGTGACGTGTGCCCCTTCACCGCTAAGCCTTAAAACGTTGCACAGGTGCTCTAGCACTTTCTCAAGAACTGGAACATGGACTTGCCTGCAAACGAGCTTCAATCATGTAGAGGACAGTGCCCCTACCGGGTAGGAAGAGACAAGGTGGAAGGAACGCTGAATGACTGCACAGAGCAAATAGGCCCACCTACCCATGCTGGGCCACTTTGAGAATGAGAATAAAGTTCTTTGTTCCTTCAGCCACTGTATTGTAGGATCTGCTTTCGCTCTATCCCAACACGGCACAGCGCTCGACACTTGTGGGACTGAAGCACTGTCTGAAATGGGAGTCAATGACTCATGGGAAATCATCTCACACACGGGTCAACCCACTTCCCTACCACCTACCATAAGTTCATATCTGCTGCTGCAGGCTGACCATGGAAGCCTTATTCTGAGAACCACAGAATCATTGAGCAATAAGGGGCCTGAACCAGAAGGAACATTTAAAATTACCTAAGAAGCACTGCACAATGGAAAAGGTGTGTGCAGTGGCATCAGAAAAACCTAGGTTTGAATCCTGAATTTGCTTCTTACTACCTCTGAAACTTGGGCAAGAATGTTAACATCTTTGAAAAAAGAATTTTTTTAAAAAGATTTTATTTATTTATTTGAGAGAGAAGGAGAGACAGTGGGAGAGTACAAGCGTGGTGGAGAGGGAGAAGCGCGCTCCCCGCACAGCAAGGAGCCCCATGTGGGGCTGATCCCAGCACCCTGTGATCATGACCTGAGCTGAAGGCAGAGGCTTAACCGACTGAATCCCCAGGTACCCCCAAAAAAGGAATTTTTAATCTCTACCTAATAATATCGGTCTCGTAGCATGGTTGAGAGGGTTGTAATAGAAATGCCAAGCCTAGCACCTAGAACACAGTAGCCTTCTATAGGTGATTAGTAGTAGGATTTTGCAGGCCTGGTGAGAAAAGAACTAAATGCTCTCTCACTGCAGAGACAATTCTTTCCTAGAGCCACCAAGCCCACAATGGTTCAGCTAAAAAGTTTGCCTACGTTGAAGAAATGTAGAATTTGATCTCCTCACCTATAAAGCAGGTGGAAGTGTATTTTTGCTCTGAATCTTCCTACACACATCTGAAATCTAGAATAATGCACACTAACTTACGCCAAAAGGACAAATATATCTATTAAAAACAGAGGAGAGAGTTGACTCCTGTGTAAATTTTGCATCACTTTTTCTGGATGTCTGTTTCACCGGATTATAAACATAGCAAAAGCAGGAACCATGCATCTTTCATGCCGTCTTCTTCCAACTTAAAACATTTGACACCATGGCAGGCATTCTGCAAACATTCAATAAATATTACATGAATCTAAAGTTTTAGAGCTATAGAGTCTTTAGAGATATCATATCTTGCCTTCGTTTCAGATTAATTTATTCATCCACTCATTCAGTCAACATATTCATCAGGAACTATAATGTACTGATAGAGTGGGTTACACTAGAAATTCGGAAAGTAACATCACAATTGGTAAAATGACTTGCTCAAAGTCGAGCTATTAGAATCAGGAATAGCATGTAAGTCTTCCAGCCTCAGTGGTCTTCTTGCAGAGTCTTGAGCACACCAAGGGGCCCCTTGGCTCCTTTAGTTTGTCACTGCCCCCACATCTATGCAAAGCTATCTGCTCATCCTTTCTCAGGTCAAGGAGCCTTTGTTCAACCATCCCAGGTAAAGTCTCTAACATCCTCCTTCCCACAACGAAGGATAAAATCGGCCCCTCCATAATCAAAACAACTCTTTGTCAAATATTCTAAAAGTTAAAAACACAAAGAATAAGAATATTCTTAATGTTTTATTCCTTCAAAGTCCTACTCCCCTGAAAAAGACCAGGAACACTGTGGCTGCCTTTCTTTTTAAATTATGTCTAAATCTTTCAGTGGATATTTCACCTTATCAGTTAGGATTCCTCATTTCTTTTTTAACTTTTTCATTTTGAAATAGCTTCAAACTTTTAGAGAAGTTCCAATAATAGCACAAATAATCCCCATATACTCTGGATTCAGATTCACCAAATGTTAATGCTTTAACACATTTATTGATTATTCTCTGTGTGTGTGGTGCGGGGAGGGGTGTGTGTGTTCCCTCTGAACTGTGTGGGAGAGAGTTACAGACACATATACTTGAGTATATTTCTATCAAAAAAACAAGGACATGTTCTCAGTACAGTTATTAAAACCTAGAAAAGTAATATTGATATGCAGCTACTATGTAATATACAGATCTAATAAAATTATTTGATAATTAAATAAAATTGCCATCAATTATCCTAATAATGTCTTTTATAGCAAAAGAGAAAAACATTTGTACTCATCTAGTCTAGAAAAAAATATCTGTGCTACTCAGATCTATTCCAGGATCATGAGTCTCCTTGAATCTTCTTTAATATAGGACAATTCCTCAGTATGTCTTTTTTTTTTCAGTATGTCTTTATCTTTTATGACCTTGGCATCTGAAAGAATACAGGCCAGTTATTTTGTAGTATGTCTCTCCATTTAGGTTTATCTTATGTTTATTCAAGATTAGATTCAGTTATATATTTTTGACAAGAATCTTATATATGTTGTGTTCCTCCCATTGCATCTTTTCAGAGAGCACACAATTTCCATTTGTCCAGTTCCTGGCAATATGAACTTACATTATTTGGTGAAGATGCCCCAGTGGAATGCGGGATAAAATTGGGATAAAGTTTCTCCCAAAGAGATGACTGCCACTTTTTCATGTAAAACTCAGATGCCACTCGACCTACACTCTTAAATACACCATTTCCATTTGACAAGACAGACTTATTAGACCCTTCTCATTCTTGTTTTCTTGAGTCCATTTTGACTCATCCCCAAATGGGTATACCCAGCCTGAGAGTCACGAGGCCTCCATTGACGAGGCTTTCAGTTTCAACAAGAGCTTAGTAGCAGATTATCAGCTACCTTAAAAAGGGGGGGTGGGGGGAAACACCAATTGGTGGCCGTCGGAAAGGTGGTCTATCGTACGAAAAAGGGGCCTCCCAATACTCTAGCAATCATTGCACCCTTAACTAAAGCTGAGATATCTCTTTTTCCATCTAGGTTTATATATTGTTTCTGTTGAACCAGCCAGGAGAGGACAGTCCATGTGGTAGTCCCCGAGTAGGAAAATTCCCTGATGTTTATGGGCATTTACAGTACAAGCATATAAAACAGCATTGCCAATTATGCATTCAGCAGTGGAAACCACAATAATAGTATAGTGAAGTGGCCCAGAAGCCCCACGCAGTAGGCCACTGAGCTTCCCTTCCCCACTTTGAACTGTGCCCAAATCCCCTAAGTTGAATTCAGGCACCAAGAAGTCTAACCTGATGCACATCAGAGCCTACACAAGATTCCCAATCATACTATTTCCCAGATGGGTAGGTGGGAAGTAAAGGGTAGTAGGAGAATCTAGGCTATGGTAGGATGGCAGGGGCAGCAGAAAGGGAAGTTGATTGCTAGGCCTTTTCTCCCCTTTCAACCCCTCACCCTAGGATCAGAGCCTAAGCACAGCATGACTTCCTCCCTCAGACACTTCTGCTGTCCAGCAAGCACCAGGACCCAGGATCCTTTTTCTTTCTGCCCCTGAACATATGCCACGACAGTTCCACCCAGCTGTTCTGAGGGGCTTTGATGACCCCTGTGCCTGGCGCCCCATCTTCTCATCAACCAAGCTGAGCTGTGAAAAGGCGCAGATAGATGAGTGCGGTGTCTCTGTGCTGTTAGGCAAGGTGTTGGGTTCACTTTTCTTTCTGAGTGGCCTCCTGCTTATGACTTAACCAGTGCTTTCAATTCAGCCAAACCAATGTTTTTGGTTCACCCAAAGTTCTATTGAAATAACAAGGTCCTCATTGCTGACACCAATTGTTTGGTTTGGGGGGACTCCTGGCTCAGTAACCACAGACATACTGCCTTTCAGCTAGGGCCATGGAGTTATGATAACATCCCTTCCTCTGCCCGCAAAGAGGAAAGAATAAACAACAATCAAGCACCATTTGGGTAGCTTGTTTAGTCCCCCTTCTTGTTGCTTAGGCTGTAAGCATTAATTCAACTTGTGTTCATTAACAGGACAGTAGGAAACCCTTCCTCCACCTCCACCTCCCAGACACACCCCTCCTCCCCACACCTGGGCAAGAATACTCACTACCAGATTGAAGGAAGTTTTCTCATCTCTCTGAACTGGGTTCATGAAACCTTCTTCTTCCAGAAAGTCAGATCTCTGTTAGTATCCCATCCTTACCCCACAGACCGTCCAAATTGCAATTTGATTTTACCCTAGTTTTATAAGCTATGAAGTTAGCCTGTTGCTGTTTCATGGATGGTTATAGAAAACACAAGACGCTTGTATCACAGACCATGGACTTGGTTACTCACAACACAGTAAGCACCACGAGCACCGGCATGCTCACATTGGTTCCCCTTGTCCCCAGGTCCCATGGGGACAACATGGATGACCCAAATGGATGCCTACATATGCGGTGTGTTGCACTGTAGGAAAGAAACACTTACCTTCAAGAATCTACCAATTTTATAGCAAGCAGTAAGCAAGTCTACCTTTTGTCCCAGAGGGAAACATTACCTTAATCTTCAAAATTGCTCATTGCAGATACAAACCTGAGAAATAGCCTGGGTAAAGAGAGGTCAGGGCCTTACATTCTTGGTATACCCACAAGATGTACAGAAGCATGAGAAACTTATGGAGGAGTTTTTCCCAATAACAACCAGCCCTCTGGGGGGAAAGTAGTAATTTTCAGAGATCTGCATTGTATCATTTGCCAATTTCCTGACTTAAATACTACCTCATGGCTGACTTCAAGCTTCCACTGTGATATCAGTCAAGTCAAAGTTGGAAAAAAATGTGCATACACACTAGCTGGACCATCCATTGATAATTGTTGCTTGAATCAATTATTTCTATGATTGTTGCCCTCGTCTTTGAAACACATTGAAAGGTAGGCATTTCAAAGTTTGTTCACCTGTGAGTACAAGAACCTCCCTCATCTGAGGATTCTAAAATAATTTCTGGAGAAGTCTGGAAGGGAAATCTTGGGTTATACTCATGGATAAAAGAGAACCCACAAAACTGAAATGTTGAGAACTGCAGTATGATAGTCCCAACCTCTGACTGGTAGTCAATCATCCACATTTCTTTCTGCATCTTTAGTAAACTATTAAACCCATGCTTATAAATTCCTGAGTCTGTAGTCATTTTCTCTGACATTATCTGGCTTTAATTTTCTTCATAATATTTATTATGCCTTAAATTTCCAGGGCCCGCCTTTTATTTTTTTTACTTCATGGATTGTCTCACTGTTTTTAAAATGCAAAAACAAGCATTTCACCTATCTTGTTTACCCCTTTGTCCCCAGCACCTATAAGTGCCAAGCATGTGAAAGATAGTCAATAAATATAGGATATATAAATGAATTCTGGGTCCTGTGTTAGTACCTATCCCTTCTCATTATGCTGCCTCTGCATTCAGTCACTTTTGGGATGGCGGACACAGCAGATAGCAATCAAGATGACAAACAGAAGCTCCATATTTTTCCTCTTATAATTAAACCTTGATTGGGTTTCAGGACATCTGATATCCCAATGCTGCCACTCATACACTATGTATAATCAAACAAATCATTAAACATTTCCATACCTCAGTTTCTCCATCTATAGTGCTCAAGGATCTCGGAAAGAATGGCTTCAGTTTTCATTGTCACCTGTAGACCATTCAGTGCTGGGCATGTATCTGTGATAGTTTTTGTCTCATTCTGATGACATCCTTGCCTCTGGAGGGTGATAGGAGAGTAGGAATAAACAGCCATAGTCTTGCATTTCTGTCACCTATCATAGTGATCCAGAAAATCTGAAGATTCTTTGAAGGCAATATCTCAGCTTCTCTTTAACAGGGATTCAAATCATTATTCTGACAAGTTTCCCAAACTCACCACTCCCCTGTTTTCTCATCTATAAAATGGGGCTAATAACATCTACCTCACAGTGTTGCAGTGACAACTTAGCTCATTTAAGATAACCTAAATCGGTGGTTCTCAAGTGAGGGCCTTTGATCTGCAGCATTGACATCACCTGCCAGCTAGTTAGAAACACAAAATCTTGGGACCCACCCCAGACCAACAGAAGCAGAAACTCTGGGGTTGCCCCGTTCCATCTGTGTTTTAATAAGCCTTCCAAGGGATTTAGATCTACACTAGGGTTTGAGAACCACTGACAAATGAAATCACCTGACTTTCATTTGGCCCTCAATGTCTGCTTTTCACCTAGTCATTCAGATTTATCAGCCACCCAAACCAATCCCAGCGAAGCTGCAGAATTAGTTCTTCTCACCACACTTGGCAGATGGGAACAATGGGTGGGAGACTTGGGAGCAGACCCTGCTCTAAAACCCAACTATAAATGCTTGTTCTGGCTGTTGTTCCCCTTCTCCACAATTATCACAATTTGGCCAAATGTTACCTCAATGTTAATGTTTTTCTTTCTCCTATATCTTTTTATTTGTCAAGGAGTTGTTTCAATAGACCAATCTATGCATACACGAGTGGCCAGATAGTTGCCTGCATGGGCAGAGACTAAGAAGGTCATAACACCGACAGAGAAAAGAGCATGGGCTTCAAAATCAACCAGTGCTGGGCTCACACCATCCAGGGAGCACTGGACAAGTTAGCTTTGGTGGAGCCTGAGTTTTTCAAATGAAAAATGGACCTAACAACAAGAAAAGCCTCTATTTATTGAGTGTCTCCTATGTGCCAGGCACTAAGCTAGGCATCCTATATTTGCTACATATTATCTCATTTAAACTAAAACCACGAGTTATCTTTTTTATCTTTAAACATGCCTTATTTAAGTACTTCCAACATGTTCAGTGCAATTTTGCAACATTCAGGACCCATCATTTTCTTTTCCAGTATAATCAAAAGATAACAAAGACACTTTGGGGAAACAGGACTTAATTAATAACTAGTTTTTTGGCAAACTCTGTTACAATGCCTCAATTCCATTAAGTGAGTGATATCAGTTGGAAAAATGAGGCTAATATTACTGCAGGTTTAAAGAAGGTGGAAATAACCTCTAAATAGTGGTTTATCTGTGCTTTGCAGTAAAGGTTTTTAGTTCATACTTAATTGAAAAGGCACGTTACTGTTGAATTTTGAAAATCCTGAAAGAGTTTTTAAAAGTCACTTAATGGAGCATTTTATAGTTGCTTTTGTAGTTTAGAATTTGCGATGGATATCGAGGGATGTATATGCCTTCTGATCCCTTAGATTTAATCAGACTTCTCGCTTGCTTGCATAATGGTTTATGGTACCTTTGATGATTTGCAGCCAACCTAGCTCTTTTAATAATTTACTGTAAAAGCATTTAATTTTTAATGGACAAGAATGGGTTTGAGGTAGCTTTTGCATTGGTAAGTACTCTCCTGAAGACTGGGAAAAAGGAAGAGTGTATTTAAATTCCAAACATTATTGAAAAACATGTGTCTTTTATTACCAAAATCAAATGCATAATTGAAGAACTTACCTAACCCAAAATTATTGTTCATGCTTTATTTAACTAGAAGATAGCATTGCTTTCACGATGCTATCATGAGGACATTTTTTCAAATGCCCCCCCTTTTTTTAATCTTCCATGCTGCTTTCAATATTCTGTCCCACTAGATAAAGGGTATCTGCCACAGGGTGAGAATATACATCATTTTATTACATCTTGCTCATCAAGAAAAGCCCAAAAAAGAATGGTTTGTAATGTCTGGTACATAAAAGAAATACCATCTTATACTCATTTTCCTTAAAAGTTTTTCTAAGATCTCCATATAATGTGCATACCTAGGAATGATTTCACAACCAGTCTTAAAAATATCAGAGTTCCCATGTGAAAAGAAAAATGGGAAGATGCCAGGATAAATATTTTTTAAGACTTGATGGAGGACAAAACATCTCTCTCCTTCAGAGGCACATAAAACAAAAAAATGTTGCAATTGTGGAATCACCCCTTTTTCAGATATGCCATATGTAAAAGTCAGAATGGCTTCCCAGAACTACTTTCTGGGAAATCAACTAACAACCTACAGCCCTGGAAATGTATTCTCTCTGCTCCTAACATTCCATAGCTGACTGTCCCCCAGCTTACCCTGAAATGGCCCACGGGGAGAACTCTGATGGTCAAGGGTCCAAGTCTGAGCTCTGTTTCTAAAGCACCTTTGGAAGTCAGACAAGGAGAGAATTTCATGAAAATGTGAAACTCATTCTCTTTGTTTGGGCCTTCAAACAGTCTTGAGACGAATGCCTGCTACAGGGATTGGTTCCCAAGAGCCTTTGGTTCTTAGCCAAGAATTTTGTGCTCTGTCAAAAATTAACCCAACTAAAGATGAAAGTTTGAGGATCCAGCCACCATGTTCATGCTTGGTTTCCTGGGATAAACCTGCAGGTACAAGAATTATCTGGTTAACGAGGACTCTATCTACTGCCCACCATCTTTTGGCTTCCTGGCAGGGGTTATATATAAAACAGCCTAAACAACAGCTTTCTCTATTAGCCAGATTCTCATCTCCACCCCAGCTAATGAACAGAAACTTCGAGATTTAATCAACTGTCCCCCAGATTTACAGAAGCAGGAACTGCTCCCGAGCAGACAAGTTCCAGGGCACCTGACTTGGGTGACCCTTATCAATCACATACACACATATCTCCTTCTTCTCTCCAACTCTCTCAAATTCTCTATCTCATATCATCAACATCGACTTTTAGAGGTAAAGAGTCCTGAGTGATCATCCGGCAATCCACAAACCTGTCCTGTGAAGAAACTATGAACTAGGTAATTGCCCAAGGTTATGCAGAAGCCAGAAACTAGAATTTTCTAATTGAGTGTTTTCTAAATAGAGTGCTTTTTGAAATCTGCTTTCCAAATCAAGTGCTTTTCTCATTACATCAGTCTCACTGTCCCCTTCCTCTATCTCCGTCTTCCTCTCCTCCCTCCCCTCTGCTATGCCCCAACTACTCTCATTGCTTTTGCTTTAGTTTTAGGCCTTTCCATGGTGCCAGGGGAACCCACGAGTGTCAATTATCTGCAGCGGTAACCTTCATTGCTAAAAAAAAATTAAGGGATGGGCAGTGAGGACAGACAGTGGACGTTCCTGACCCCAGTCTAACAACCTCTTTTCCTCCTCCTCTTCCAATCAGGTGTGCTGCCTCTTTTTTGCATTTGGACAACATCACCGAATGAGCTGACTTAACCCTAGCTTATTGGCCAGCCTAGTCTCCATGACAGAAACATAATGAAGTTTCTTAGGCATATTAATTCTTCTTAATGCCCTAGTTTGCAGCTTTGTGAACCATCTTCAAAAGAGAACAAGGAAATGTAGAAGAGAATGTTATAAAGGTAGCCTCTAACCTCTATCCTGGCCTCAGTTATTCTAGGTTATGTATCGTCTATCCTCGGCCTCCCCGCAAAATTTATGCCAACCGGATACATGAAGTGATACACTAAAGTGTTAACATTGGTCACTCCATGGGTGTACAACTGGAGTGGGGTGCAGCCAGAGAGGGAGATTACTATCTTCATCCTATTAACATCTTTTTAAAAATGAGGGGAAAATGAAGGAAGGAAAAATGGGAGGAAAACATGCCTAAACCACAATAAAATTTGTAAGCCTGAAACCTAGAGTGTATCAGGGAAAAAAATATTTTAAGTATATATTACAAATAAAAAGCCTCAGGCATAATATAGTCAAATCTATAATTCTTTAAATCTATAAGGCTAGGTTTGTAATGAAAGGTGAAAAGGTCTATAAATTCCATTTTTTCCCTTAGCAGTTAAAAACTGGGAAATTCTGAGTTATGGACTGATTGTGAATAGAAAAGAAAAATGTCTCTGTTATGACTGGGTGCTAAAATTTTTTATATATACCACCCATGTCTTATATATATACATATACTATGTTTTATATATACCACCCATACCACAAGGGGATAACAGACTGAGTAACAGTCAATCTTGTATTTTTGGCAGACTAAATGATTAACCATTTCACATCTGAGTCAGTCTCAATCCAATCAACTGTATGGAAATGAGTCACTATAATAGAAAAAGTACTTAACTCAAAAGGGTTCATTCATTAATCACATATCAACACACCAGAAAGATAATGTTTCTGCTTAAGTTCCCAGACTCTACTTGTTCATTCGTTCCGTCACCAGATATTTGTTGAACTCTTACAAGGATCCAGGCACTCCACAGGGCACTGAGAACAAAAAAAAAAAAAAAAAAAGGAAAAAAAACACACTCCTTAAAATAGAGGATATTGTAGATTGGAAGGGGAAAATAAAAAATAAATAAATAGCTCATGATCTAAACATCAACGTAGATTTTCCACACAAAAAAATGCTGCAGGGAGGTAGGGGGCAAAAGGGAACAATTACATATCTATTCTAGGGCAAGTGGGAAAACCTTCACAGAGGAAGTGACACCTGAGCCAGGACTTAGGGAGAAGTTGGAGTTCATTGCAGAGTTTCCAATGAAAATCAAAACCTGAAAATAGAAGAGGCCAAGTTTATGAATACCTCCATTAGGCCAGCATTTCTCAATGTGTTTATAGATTGTATTTGGGAGAGGAAAAAAAAAAGGATTCCATGGTCAAAGAAAGTTTAGGAAATGCTGGATTCTACAACATGAAATTTTCCTTTATAGCAGGACTTCTCAGAAACTTTACACCCTCAAATTTTATCCCAACAAAATACATGAAATGATACACCCAAGTGTGAACATTGGTTACTCCATGGGTATAAAACGGGGGTGGAGTGGAATCAGTGAGCATTACAGGAATCTAGAAGGGAGGGACAGAATATGCAGTAATTCCCAGGCTTAAGGAAAGTCCCATTTTCTTTATAGAACTTGAGGGTCTACTTGTCTGTGTACAGACTTTACATCTATATTCATGGTCTGTACTCGTGGATTTATTTTCATGTGTGTTTTAGACTAAGAAAGGGTGATTGAATGCTCCACCAGTGAATGTTCAAATCCCTGTTGGAAAAAGCAGCAGACAAGTCTTAACATTATTATTGCCATTAACACTACAATCATTCTCATTCCTGAAGGTTGTCATTATCTTAGAATTCTAGAGAGGCTACGCCACCATTTTGTTTGGTTTCAGTGTTCGAAGAAGACCAGAAAAGCCAGAGTAAAATGACTGAGCAATACATATGCATTTGATTGGTAATTATGTCTGAGATAACTCAACCAAATAGCAACCCAGAAATCACTTTTCCTCTTTGTATAATGACCAACAAATGGATTAACTATCAGATCTTCCCTTCACACTCACTGCATGTGTGTGTTGAATTATGCTCTTTGTGTTTGTGAAAAAAAAAGTATAATTAAGTATATTTTAAGAAGTACTAAATATTAATAAAAATGGGGGAAATGCAGATGGTCTAGATAACATAGTAAAAGATGAATGATTCACGGGGTCACTATTTCTGTGACCAGAACTTCAGAAACTGCAGATAAAGAAAGACTCCAGGCCTGTGACATGACACTATTTAAAGCATGTACTTACTACCTGTATAATAGGCTGGAAAGGGACTGATCCAATTGACGAAGGGAGCTTTAGATCTATGACTTACATTATCATGATGAATCCTATATTAATACTAAAGTTCTATCCATCACATTGGAAATTTTCCTAGAGAGTTTTTAACATTTCCCTTGGTGGCTGCCTTAATATGAAAATCACTGCCATCCTGGGAGACCAGTGCAGAATCTCTGCTTATAACTTTTTCTACATTACATCTTTTCTTCCGTTTATTTCTCTGCAAATTGAGTCCCTTTTGGTTTTAGAAAAAAGAAAGTCACTCTCTCTTCAGATCACCTGAGTCTGTACCACTCTCACAAATGCTCTCCTTCAGCTGTTCCGCACTATTTCCTACTTCCCTTTTGTTTGCTGATAGTAAAATTAGCAGCAGCAAGAGGTCTGCTCTGTAGGCTTAGGAAACTTGGCTCGAGCTGCTAGGACAAGCAATAAATGCTGGCCCGCTTATATTTTGTAGCCTGTAAAATGTTGGATACCGTAGCTCAGATTCTTTGGTCGGTGGCCACAGTCTGCAAATGTCATATCTCATCAAAATCACTTCAGCAACTGTTGTTCACAGACCTGACCAAAGGGAAAGAGGGTGATGAAATCGGACCATGTGGGAGAGGAGTTGGAGTCTCGTGGTACTAATTTACCGTGTATTAAGAACAGTGCTGCCCCAGGTTCTCAGGTGTGACAAAGATCTGGGGGTCTCCTTGACCCTAATTACAATAAGCTCCGAATTCAACTACTTTTGAGATTTGGGGTGGGGGTAAAGGAAAAGTATAACGGGCCCAGAATCACTCACTAGGCCTGATTCTCTCTTCCATGCCCAAAAGAAAACCTTGAAACTAGAAAGTTCATCTTCTACCAGCTTCCAGTGATGCTCTCCTCCCTCCCAGCCTGCATCCCTCTCATCTCCCTTCCACCCCACAGTTAACTCTAAAGGATAGTAAGAATAAAAGCAGAGGGGTAGCAGCGATCAGTAACCAACATTTTGAAGGAACTTTCGGGGCTGATGACTCAGCCAGCCCTGCTGAGCATTTGCTCAACTTTTCTCCCAAATGGGCCATTCAGAAACTGCGGGCAGCTGAACAGAGAGCATGTGGACACTGACTAGCCACCCTTCACCCCACAGTTTTCATTTGTTCCAGAATGGGGCTAACCCATGTCATCCTCCTGGACTCCAACTTTTTTCACAATTTATCCCTCAGAAGGCTTGGGGTGGGGGAGGTGAGGAGAAAGATCGACATAACCCAGAGCATCCCAAACTTCCTTTACTAGTGTAGTTAAGGAGAGGGGTTAGAACTAAATGGTCCAGGCTCTTAGATAGAGAGCACCTACTCTAAGCAGTTGGAAGGGAAAAATTACCTGGCAGATTTTTCATTCAAAAAACTTTATAAATTTTTTAATCTTACTCTTTCAAAATGAGCCATAAATGGGTCAAATGATACAGAATAATAAAATGGATGTGGTATGAATTCTTTATAATTATGGAAATGGCAGCTTCCTTATTGGTTACATGAGTCACGTAACATGTAATTCCTGTCTTGGGTTATTAATAATGGATACACAGTTTTCAAATTGTTTTAATGAACACTTCTAAAATACTTTCTGTCACTGAAGCAAATATTTTATTGTAGACAGATATATTTGTAGGACTGAACTAGGATGTCCCATTATTACTACTTCTAATTTAGGGTAAATATTGTCAAAAAAAATGACAGGAAGTAATGAAGCTAATTATCAAAAGAATATATGCTTATATTTGGAATTATACACAAGAGTCTTATTTTTACTATCTCCAAAATAAACACTTACCAATCTATTAAGGAAAGTCCATTATTTAAGGAAAGGGAATTTTGGAGTGTTTCCAAAGAGTACCTAAGTGTCAGACAGAGAATGGCAAGTCTACCAACTTAATAGAAAAATAAACTTGCTTGGGCGCCTGGGTGGCTCAGATGGTTGAGCGTCTGCCTTCGGCTCAGGTCATGATCCCGGAGTCCTGGGATCGAGTCCCGCATCGGGCTCCCTGCTCCTTGGGAGCCTGCTTCTCCCTCTGCCTTTCTCTCTCTCTGCCTCTCTCTCTCTCTGTCTCTCATGAATAAATAAATAAAATCTTTAAAAAAAAGAAAAAGAAACTTGCTTGCTCAAAAAGCAATGAACCACTCTACTCCAGGTCATAGAACTCACTCAACCTTAGTAAACACAGTGGGAAGAAATGAAGCAAGCCAGTATCACCACAGCAAAATAAAGGGTGTGAAACATTTAGGAAAGAGGCCCAAGTTAAAAAGAGTTTAGGACCATTTAGGGACCAAACCACCTGGTCTTGAAATTCTCAGGACAGTGCTTCATATCTGGTGCTGAGCATAATGGTGGAAACAGGAGTGCCTCCAAATGCCAAAGAGAAACACCTGAGCCAGGCCTCTTACCTGCCAGGGGAGAAAGGGAATCTTACAGGCTCTCAAAGTTGGCACTGCTTTTGATGGATATATGGAGAAATAGCTGGGAATTGTGCCCTCGGCTGCCCCTGGGGAAGGAAGATCTCGAATTTGTTTTGTTTTGTTTTGTTTTTACCATCAAAGCCCCACATGAGCCACAAAAATATCTCACAAGAACACCTGCTTGCAAAAACAAAGACCCAGATGGCACAGATGAAAACACTGTCTACTAGTATCACTGAGCTAGGACAGAGAGTTCCTCAGCATCTTTAAAGAAAAACAGAGACATACTCACAATAGAATGGTCAAGTGGTCCTCTTAACTGCAACTTAGAACTTAAGTTTTTCACCGGCGTGGGAAGCAGTTTTCCTCCGCCTGGGGAACTGGATTCAGGAAGAGAAGAGTCCAGATTCTTCCTCGTGCTCTATCTATCCAGCTGTATTAGACACTTTTTCATTGTCTTCCCAGTAGCAACACTTACCCCCAACGCTTTCACAGGTTTGCAATAGGATTTTCAATGTTAGTTCAATGTGACCCACCTCTGGCCATAAATGATTGGTTCAGGGTGGGGCTCCTTATCTAGACTGGGCCAATCAGAATCCTCCCCTGGTTATTTTGAATCTGGAACTGAGATAAAGCAGATTCTCATGAGGTTGCTGAAACTGAGGATATGTAAACTCAGAAGGTATTAACAAATGGGCTGAGAGGTAGAAAAATCAAGACAGCAGTAGGAAGGAATAATGAAACCAATGCATTGAGAGAAGAAATGAAAATCAAGGACAAAGTCCCAATGGTGATTTGACTCCTAGGCTCCAGATGTTCTATAGGACCCAACCCCATTCATAAGATATCCCCATATCCTCATGATAAATTCTCCATTTTGTTTAAACACAATAGATATTTCAGTCACATGCAACCAAGGAGCTCTGAGTAATATATCAGGTAAAGGAGAGCTAGTTTTGCAGCTGTGCCAATATGAAAAGCCCCAACTACAAAACATTTACAAGACTCGGAAACTGTTCAAGGGGCAGGGAAGTCCAAGGTAAGCCCACAGTGATTTCTCCCTATTTCATCTCTCACCATGGCCAGGATTCTGGGCTCCTCCTCCTCGGTTATTTTTATCCAGGTTAGATCGGGTTAAGATAATCATTAAGGGAAGTTTTGAAGTGGTAAATTTAAACAAACAAATCAACCCAAAGAATATGGGAACATAGGAAAAGCAGTTCCCCTGCTCTTGACCTAGATATTGGGGAATGGGGCAGGGACAGATGTAGTATCCACTGAAAGATCCACATCAATCTCCTGGCTGGATGCTTCTAGATCATGGATCATCAGCTACTCTTATTGATGAATCAGAGAGGGCTCCAACAGGGCTCATCAGCCAAAGCCCACCATCATAAACTGCTCTGGGTCATTCAAGCCTGTGTTTACAACAGGTTATTGTCCCTAGAGATGGTACGGCTGCTTGTACATCTAAGTATGTTCTAAAACCTTTACCAGCTTTGTCTGTTTTCTTTATTGTTGTTTCTTAAAGGGTAAATACCTGATTTCTTAAACTCATCTGGTACAAACCCGGTATAAAATTAAATCCTTTAGGTATTAACATTTATTTAGCTCATTTAACCTCAAGTAAGTACAGAATTTTCTGTCTAGATCTCACCTCTTAGAATCAGAAGATTGCCAGAAAATCTTCTCCTTTAATTAAATTTATACTCCAAGTCACTATAGATTTAAAAGTATGTTTTGAGTGCTCCTCCAAAGATAACCATTTGACTGAGAGTTTTTCTGTTTGTTTGCTTGGAATTGGTTGAGTTTAACCAGCAGAAATGCAATGGTGTCATTCCTGGCTATGTCATGGACACATCCTTTTTAGGGTCCAATAAAGCCAGCATTGAAGGAAAGTGTAAACCCCTCCTCAGTAATGGAATCCAGCCACTGTAATCTAAGGGATACAGGCACCCATTGGTATGAGGTACCCACATGAGCTCAGACCTACAACAGAGAGGCAGGTAGTATGGCCAAAGCCAAAGGACTGCTAACAGAGAAGAATAAAGTCCAAGTGCCAGTGTGTTAACACAAGGGCCAGCTTCTGCTCAGAACAGCAACTGCATGGCTGCTGTGGGCCTTCAAGAAACTGCTAGCAGTAGTACTCAGGAGCACAGAAGACATATGACCCCTAACCAAAAGAAAAAAAACAAACCACAACCCATTCACGTGTACATCTCAAGTAGCCCCCTTATCATCTCTTTCCACCAGGGATGAAAAAGCATCTAGAAAAGTCCACATTTGTGATGACATTCATTTTTATTAGTTAGCCATCTGCCCTTACTCCTATTTGAAATGGGAAAATAGTTGTACTTAAAACATCCTCCAAAAACCATATCAGTGTAGGCTTAAGCAGCAAATTTCCTTCCCAGTGAAGATGTGTTCAAGCTAGTGGAAAAATCAGGCTAGTGGATTAGGCTAGGTCCTTCCTAAACTACTAAAAGTCTCAAATTTTCTTTTTATTAAAGCAAATTGGGGCACCTGGGTGGCTCAGTCAGTTAAGCATCTGCCTTCGGCCCAGGTCATGGTCTCAGGGTCCTGGCATCGAGCCCCGCATTGGGCTCCCTGCTCAGTGGGGAGCCTACTTCTCCCTCTGCTTGTGTTCGCCTGCTCTCTCTGTCAAATAAATAAATAAATAAATAAAATCTTCTAAAAAAAAAGCAAATTATTATTTGAAGAGCACATTCCACATTTTAGAGCGGAATCCTTCAAAACAAAGATAAAACAAAAACAAGATATTGAAAAGGCACACACTTTGTAAAGAACTAAATTATTCTGCTCAGGTTAGAATAACAAGACGGCTGCTTGCTTATTTTAAAAATATCAAAGGCAAAACTGGTGAAAAAAAGAGGGGAAAAAAATCCCAGGAAAGGTCTTGGTTTCCATTACCTATATTTGTATAAAAGCTATGTGTTGTTTTAACTAAACATCTGGTCTTTGTCCCTTATGTAGAGAATTCTGAGTTTTCTTGACACTTTGGCAAAAGGTACCATAACCCCCTGCCAGGCCAGTAAAAATCACACATTTTTCCTGCAAGGAAAAAATGTCAATAAAAATGAAACATTAAAAAGCATAAAGGCTTGAATTGGAAAGCTGTGCTGTAGAGAGGCAGCTTCCTAATCCGCCTTGCACAACTGCTGTAAAAATTCTTTCAAACATTACCACTCCATATCGCTTGAAAGATTTAATACTGAAAAGTTTGTTCAGTATATTATTCTAAAATATGTCCTTTAGACAGAGGGACCTTGCCATTTAATCAAACTTCTAGAATAAATCTTATGAATTAATTTTATAATTATTTAATATGTGTTCTTGTACAAACCGATTCTTCAAGTGACTCCAACTAGAATTGAATTTCAACTGCTTTTACTACACGTAGGAATCATCTTGTCTCACGTTCACATCAGCACCTCCAAGGCCCTTGCATTGTACTCTCATAACAAAAGCAGAGAAGTAAATACAAGCCGGCTATCAAAATATGACAAGCTCATTATAACAGGCCACTCATAAATCTTGAAACAAAGGCACCACCACGCCTTTTTAAAATAGTAGTGTTATACAATATGCATGGGATGATTTTATTTGGAACCAAGGCAGGTATTTCTTTGTCTCTGCACACAATATACCGAAATATATTTATACAGTAATGCCACCACGCACCTCTAAAGGGGGCCTGAAATTAGTTAACAAATGGTTACAAAATACTTTGCAAACATGCCAATGCAAAATAAGAGGATGCAAAATATGATGCCCACAAATTCTTCTGCAGAGCGCAGCAACTGGACTCCGCTTGGATGGAGAGGGAGAAAGAAACTGTCAAGAGGCAAATGGCCTGGGAGTCAACTGCTGGGCTGAGGGCGAGGAATAGGGTCCTATAAGAAAGTTCTTCTGCATATTAACATTCACCACCTCTTTGGTAGACCTCACCAGGGCCTTAAGGGGCATGGATCAATGTGTGGAGGAAGCTAGCTCTGCTGCATAAAAATTTAAATAAAAATTTGCAGCCCATGGCACAAAAACAACCACTTATTTTAAATATTGTCCTAGAGGTGCAGATAAACCAGAACCTTACAAAGTCCTAAATCCAACCAAGTTAGCTCAGTTCCCGATTGGTAGGAAGGATTTGTCCCCTACTCTAACTGCCTGCCAGAGGCTGCGGGCATCTAGTGGATGTGGAAAAATAACGAGCAATCAGAGAACCCTTTTCTGCCCTCAGCCAGGGAAGCCTATGAAGTCCACCTACTGGACGACCCTTAAGCATCGTCAGGAAGCCCTCCTTAGGGCTGTATCGTCCCTTTTCACATCCTTCCTGGTGTTTGGACCCATTAACACAGCAAGATCCATCAGAACATACTGAACTTATCAAGCTGCATGTTGCACTATAACAGGATAAACCTACACTCACATTCAACCTACTTATACCTGACTGTCCACATATAGGTCTCAGTCTGGGAAAGCCTTAGATGCAAATCCTCAGTTGGAAAATGTTAAGATGTTAAGATTTCAGGATAAGCCAACAAACTTAAGCTCTAATAATGTTTAAGTCACAGTAAAGAGGAAACGGGTCAACAGCCAAAACTGGGAAAAACAATGAACAAACACCTTCAGTTTTAACTCTTATTCCTAATACCAATGAAAAATGTATTCACTCATTTAGAAATAAAGTGTCCTGGGGCACCTGGGTGGCTCAGATGGTTAGGCATCTGCCTTCGGCTCAGGTCGTGATCTCTGAGTCCTGGGATTGAGCCCCACATAAGGCCCAGGGGGAGCCTGCTTCTCCCTCTCCTTCTGCCTACCACTCCCCCTGCTTGTGCTCTCTCTGTTTCTCTCAAATGAATAAATAAAATCTTTTTAAAAAATAGAAATAAAGTATCCTTAACATCTGTGAGTTAGACAATGGAAATGTCACTGTGATCTACACAAGCAAGGCTCTGCCCTCACATGGTTTCCCTGAGCAGTACGGGGGGTGGGGAGGCAAGGTACAGTACAGGACAAGTCTGAGTAAAAAAGCCACAACTGGGCAAGAACAAAGAGCCATTTATCAGAGCTGGAAGTCAGGAGAGACTTCTCACGACATGTGATGCCTCAACTGAGACTCAAACAATGAAGAGGTGTAAGAAAGAGAGAGGGGAGTGGGTGAATATTCCGCGCGCAGGAAAATCAAGAGCAGAGGCAAGAGAAATTGCACCCATTTGGAAGAACAGAAAGAAGTTTGTCATAAAGCACAGAGGTGGCAGGGAGCAGTGGGAGAGAAAACTCGGGAGACGTTAAGAAGACTACAAGTAACGAAAAGCGGCCTAGGTGATTCCAAGAAAAATGGGAAACCACTGAAAGGTTTTTAAAAAGAAATCACAAATACGTTCTACTTTGTAAAAACGTTGCTGATGGCTCCATAGAGGAAGAATTGGAGAGACCAAGGAGAAAGTCTAGGCAAGAGAAAATAGTGAACCGAGAGCTGGCACTGGGGATGGAGAGATGTGAACAGATTAATTAGAAGTTAGAAGAGACCAGGCTTGATGGGGCAGACTGGCAGAGTGAGAACGTGTTCAGAATGCTTGGGTTCAAATCCTGGCCCTGCCATTTGTAGAGAAAGTTACTTCATCCTTCTGCACCTTCGTCTTCCTTTCCGGAAAGTAGGAATAATAATAGTAGTAGTAGTAGTTGTTTTTGTTGTTGTTGTTATTGCAGCTGCTTATGAGATTATTATGAAAGCTAAACAAGTTAATTCACAAAGTACTTAGGACAGTTCTTGGTATGTGGCAAGTGGTCAAAAAAATAGTGTCTAGTATTATTGAGTGTAATAGCTCAAAACTAGAAACTAGTTTTTCATTAACTCTAGAATGGGATGAGGGAGAAATGGGGAGGAAATAGTCATGGATCTCGCAAAGAATTTGGGCTTGGTCAAACAGGTAGATGCCTGTGCCGGTTAATCTATTTATTGCCTCTCAGCTCCAAATCCACTCTTGATATCATGCTCTGAGATATAGAGATGGACCCCGTAAGCATTTATCCTTTCAGCAGGCACAATTTTAAGCTTTGTCAGTAAAGGGCACTACAGGGGTATACTACAGGAGGAATGGACATCTCGTTCTGGCTCAAATGGGTTTCCATTTGCTTCTTTTTGCCCCTACACATGGCTGCCAGTGGTGTATGTAGAGGACATCTGGTAGCACTCATCCCCAAGGGGGTTTCAGTGGCAGATTCCCAGTGAGTCTCAGAGTTATCCCAGAAGTTGCCTTCCCAGCCTTGACCCATCTGCACCCCAGAAGAGTATCTCCCTCTTGTGACTAGAGACAGGCTCTGGCATGGAGTAGCACATTTCTCTGCCATCCATACTTTCTCCAATATGGTCTGAATTCCAATCAGCTTGTCCTTTCCTTGGATACTCTGTCCCCTGGCCCTCATGTATTCTTTATCATTTTATAGCTAATCCCCATTATAATTAATAATTCTTTATGTTGTTCAAATTACTATGTATATTCTATCTCCTGATTGGACCCTGACAGAAACAGTACTGTTCACTGAAATGGGAAACATAGGAAGAGAGACAGGCGTGAAAAAGATAAATCCCAATTTGGACATAGAGCACTTGAGATGCCTGTAAGGCATCCCAATAGGACCATCTGGTAGGAAGCCAAGGATCTGAGGGGTCTAAAGCTCAGAAGTGTCCAAGCTGGAGAGAGAGTTTTAGACATGAGTAGTCTTCAAGTCTCCAAAGTCTCAGTAAATGAAGCATGTATGTAAATGCCACACGGCCAGGAGATAGATTATTTTTTCATTTTTTTGTACGCTCCCATGTTTCATCAAGAATCCCTAAATAGGCTATATATGTAGGAGCACATTTCATCAAAAGATTTATGGTGATTTCCTACTGTGTATGTCAGGTCATGTTGTTTTATATCGACGTTTTCAAAGCTAACTGAAAATATGGTTGAAAAGTGCCAAGCCCTGTACTAATAACTCTAATTACACTCCAAACTTGGAAGTTTGAACCTGGTGGAGGCAGGGGAATAATTAGTCATATCGGCTACACTAGATGCTGACTGCAATCAGAAAAACTCCTAGATGTGCCAAAACCACAAGTAGCAGTATTGAAAACTAGTGCACTGCTATCCTCTGAAATGACCAGATAACAAACATACTTTGAAAGAGCTCCAGGCTGACCCCTTCCACTCATTCTTTCCAGGGTGTGAACTCAGCCAACATAACTCACTCATAACTTGCTTCACCCATTTCTCAAAAGTTTGGATCTACTGACCACAAAAAAAGGAAGTTCCATCAGCAGTTTGCAAAGGAACAATTTGAAAGAGAAATGCATTAAATCCTCGGGGAAATTAAACCCAAATAATCCAATAACAGTGTTACAGAATTAACCCTAGACTATGAATTGAATTAATTGCCTCCTACTGTGGGGATTCTTGGCTAGCACAGACCAAAACAAATGAGGCCAATGATGTCAACTGCCTTAAGAGAGGTTGCGGGCAAGTGTGACCTTGGGGTACCCAAGAGTTTACCCGTTGTTGTTTTTCTAATTTATTCTGGAGATCTATAATACAGAGAAGGGTCTTCACTTCTGCCCATCACAAACCTCAAATCATGGTAGGCTGTGGGAGTGGCTGGAGGTGGTTCAGTCCTTGACACAAAAGGTGCTATTTCATGACTTGCTCTTTTGTGAATTCACCTCTAAGTGTCTGTGTCTAGAAGTAGCTAGAAATCAATCACTGTAAGGTCTTTCTCTCCTGAGAGGGTTGAATGGGCAAATGAGAACAAGTAAGGATGTCTCTAGAACCTAGGCACTCTCATGATAAGGCAGGTCTTTAAGAATACCAGTCATCTGCTCCAAAAGGGACTCATTTTGGCATTTGAGGAAATAAGCATTTATTTCTATAAATTCTTTTCTTATGCCATGATGTCAGTATGCCTCTGGCAATGCGAGATTTACCTAAATAATATGGGCCAGGGGAGCAACAAAATTAGCATGCGTGTGACTTACCAAACCTCTGCTAGGGTTCTTAAGGGCTCTGAGGAGGAAGGTAGGATACGGCATCATCACAGAAATACAATCCCAGTGATTTATACAGTTTTGCCAAATAAGGCCCACGGGGAAGATACAAAAGGCCTAGAACTGCCTCCAGCTTCTCCTGAGACAGCCGGTTTGTCAAAACATCTAACTCATGGTCTTATGCCCACCTTTCACATTGTAGCTGACATTTACTCCTGACGCTTTTTAATAACAAAACTGCATTACAAAAAGTTAATTAATGTCATTTTATTTGGGTATTATGTGACTTAGAACTCTTTTTACATTCTGAATTTTGTTTGACATTTTGAAAATACTATGCCTAACTCTTTTGTGTGGGTAAAAAAAAAATTTTTTTAACATAGCTAGCATGTATTGAATACCATTTTTCTTCCTTCTCCAGAATTGACGCAAACACTGAAATATTTTTCATTCGAGCTCAAAGAAACGAAGCATTCTGTTTGTTGGGAATCTTAATTACCATGGCCCCAAACTTATCTAATTAGAAGATCCTTCATAGTGAGGAAAATTACTTTCAAAGTTAATGAATTTGCAAACAGGAACACTGCTGTCTTTCCAGAATGAATTACCCACATTCCTTAAATCCATAGTTTAGTTAAACACTCTAATTAATATTAGTACGTAAAACAAGTGGGATTGGTTTCACTGATAAATCAAACTTTCCTTTGTTTTTAGACAGTATAAAAAGACCATGATTCCCTTCCTTGTAGACATCAGGCTGCACATAGAAACTTAATTCTAGATTCTGAACAAAATGAAAGTTATTTCATCAAAATGCTTTATTTTAGTGATTTTGGCCACTTCAAGCTTGTTAACATCAAACATCTTTTGTACAGATGAATTAATGATGTCCAATCTTCACAGCAAAGAAAAGTATGACAAATATTCTGGGGTAAGTTTTTTAACTCTTACATGACTAGCATTAACTATATATTTGTCCTAATTCTAATGCTTTTGTATTTTATAAAGAGTAAGGAATAAGTTCGTTTGTGCTTTGTTGTTTGTCCAACTGCAGCCTTCCATGACAGTGCATTGATGTAACTTGTATTTTTTTTTTAAAGATTTTATTTATCCGACAGTGAGAGACACAGCAAGAGAGGGAACACAAGCAGGGGGAGTGGGAGAGGGAGAAGCAGGCTTCCCGTGGAGCGGGGAGCCCGATGCGGGGCTCGATCCCAGGACCCCGGGATCATGACCTGAGCCGGAGGCAGACGCTTAATGACTGAGCCACCCAGGCGCCCCGTAACTTGTGTTTTTTAACACAACAGCAGTCTGGCCTCTCTAATGACAATTTATGTACAGGATTTGGTGCAAGCATAAGGTGCATTAATAATTTTCAATTGACTCAGAAGTACACAGTTGTAATAAATAGTTGCAGAAATAAGACCTGATACATTTCAGCTGAACATTTGAGTTGTCTTCAAACTACAGACAAACAAACAAACAAAAATACAAGGATTACATGTTCTACTTAGTAATGATGAGCTGGTAAGTTTATGGTAAATCTATATCTAAGTAAAGTATTTATCTTTAGATGGTAGAATTGCAAGTTATTTTTATTTTCTTCTTTATGTTTATATATTTTCCAAATTTCCTGAAATGAGCATGTATTACTTTTACAATCAGAAAAACAACCATTTATAAATCTTCATAAGGACAAATTTTCATGGTAAGCTAAATCTAATTAAATAGTTGCTGCATTTTAAATGGTTATTTTAAAGTTGGTATATTAGTGGTGCAGTAGTCCACAAACCAACCAGTGCTTTACTAAAAATGTAACTTGTATACTAATAAAAATACAATCAGTTTCTTAGAGCGGAACTCTTGAGTATGAGCAGGTAAAAAAGAAATACAAGGGAGCCTCCTCTAACTCTACCCCAAAGCCTAGCTAGCATCTCTGTTTCCATGTGTCCGCCACTTTGGTGTTTAAAAAGAGGAGAACACAAGGGACATGAAGAGGCAGTGGGAGGTTTCTCTAAAATCAAAAATCTGTCCAGGGACAGAGAAACGGGATTGCTTTAAGAAACCAAATACGAGGGCGCCTGGGTGGCTCAGTCGGTTGAGCGACTGCCTTCGGCTCAGGTCATGATCCTGGAGTCCCGGGATCGAGTCCCGCATCGGGCTCCCTGCTCGGCGGGGAGTCTGCTTCTCCCTCTGACCCTCTTCCCTCTCGTGCTCTCTGTCTCTCATTCTCTCTCAAATAAATAAAATCTTTAAAAAAAAAAAAAAGGAACCGAATACGAACTATTTATTTAAAAATCCTGCAAATGGAAACACAAACCTTGTTTATTAGCTTTACCAGTTCCACAAACTAAAGTCTGGATTTAAGTTAATTTGGGGTTTAAACCTATTGCCTATAACAATAACTTATTTTAATATTCATTTCTAATCATAGCCTGTAGGAGACCTTAAGGGGGAAAAGGAAAGAAGTCTCAATTTTGAAGAATTAAAAGATTGGCATCCAAAAACTGTCATTAAGATGAGTGCACCCACAGTCAACAAAATGCCACACTCAGCAGCCAACTTGCCATTGAGATTTGGGAGGACCATGGAAGAAGAAAGAAGCACTGGGGTAATGGCCAACCTGCCTCTGAGATTTGGAAGAAATATAAAAGAAAGCATCTCAAGACATGTTCCTAATCTACCCCAAAGGTTTGGCAGAACAGCAGCCAAAGGTGTCGCCAAGACACTGAGTGATTTGCTCCAACAATCCATGCATTCACCATCTGCCAGTGAGTTACTTTACTCCATGAACTGCCCGCCTCAAGAAATCCAGAATCCTGATCAAAAACACCCATGGTAAATACCTGAAATCCAGTTAAAATGCATGGGCCGTTATATATAGCTGGTCCAGAAATGTTAAAAAGGATTACCTCTTTTCAAAAGAAGTTTTTAAGAAAGTTAAGTTTCTTAGAAGGAAAAAACCAAAGAGATGGGGAAATAAACTGAGAACTACAGAAGGCCAGATATAAACATGACCAGAGGTAGAAAGTAATGAGGTGGCTTCCCCTAAGCCCCACATGGGCATCAATCCCACTACTCTATAGCCACACACTGAGTAGGAAGAAGATTCGATGACAGGATTGGGAATTTAGGCCTATGACATATTGCCCAGCATTTGACCTCTTTAATGTGAAAGGTCCCACATGAGGGAGCTATCTGCAAGTACAAAGGAAGGCATCACAATATGCCAAGTCTCAAATTCAGAAGGTTTTCTTCCTCAACTTTGAATCAAAATTTTTTTCTTTTTTCTGGCTCTCATTTTATAAATGAGTTCTATTACAATCATTGTTTGCATTAATAAGTATTAAGTTATCTACTATGTACAAATCAGAAAGCAAGAGGCTCATAAAATTAAAAGGCAACTTACCTATTATTTTCTAATAGAGTATATATAAAAACAACAACAAATTTCTATAAAGTAGAACATGACACCTTAATTAAGGCCTGTAGAAAGGAAGGCAGCAAGCTGTGACACCTTATAAGGGAGACGTTTTCAGAACATTCCTGGTTTATTTTTTACCATGGCTCTTATCCCTATCTGACATATGTTTAGAGTCCATTCCCCTTTACTAGAATTTCAGGTCCATAAATCCCACGCTTTTTGTCCACTGCATATCCCCAGTGCCCAGAAAAAAAAAAGAGGGGGAAAAAAAAAGGAGAGTATTTCTACATGAGGAATCTGAGAATGTTTCCTGAGTTAGACTTTGAAAGGTGGCTCTGTTTTGAATATTCAGAGACTGGTGGGAGGAGAGAAGATACTTTCAGGCAAAGAGAGGAGTATGATCAAGATGAGCCAAGCACAGCTGGGGTTCAGTTTGGCAAGAGCAGCAGGGGTAGGAAGAGGAAAGGAAAGAAGGCGGGGAGGCTGGGGTAAGAGCAGAGTGCACTCAGGGCTGACTAAAGGACTTTGGACCTTATCCATTAAGGAAAGGGGAACCACTGACATTTCTGCTGAGGTCCTGAGATATTACGCGGAGGTAGAATTTGGCAGCTCACCAGATGTTGGCAGTGGGACAGTCATGAGGGAGAGGGATGAGTCAAGGGTAAGTTGGTAAGTCTGAGTATGCAGCCATTACAAATTCAGGTTCTCATCAACATCTCACTCATTTCAAGTGCAACACAATTCAACTCAAGTATAATTAAGCAATTAGGATCATGGCTAGTGTTTTTATATGTACTCATGCCATTGTTATGATGGTTGAGAACATTTTGTACTGCTTACGTTTTAGGAGACTGGGATTCAAGAAAATAGATGATGCAGAACTGAAACAAGAAAAATAAGAAGTCTGGAGCTAGTCCCTAAAGATGATTTAAGCTGTGGTCTGTAATCTGCAAACAACTCTATAGTGAAGACACCAGTGGATGAAGAGTCACTGTATTCTTTTGATGGGTTATCACTGACAACAATTTTTCTTTGTCACTAGCGCTAGTATCTTAAAAGTTATTAAAAAAGCAATTTAAAGAATATTGTAATGTAAAGATGAAATAATTTTTGTCTAAATAAAAAGAACATGGCAAATATTTAAGAAGCCTCTGGTGATGGGGAGAGAGGGAGAGAAGGGCAGCGGGGGAGGCTGAAGCCATCTCACCATCTTATGTAAAAATCATAGATACAGCCACACTGAAGTAAAAAATTAAATATGAGAGTAGCCTGACAAATATTATTATGAAATTTAAATAATTTAAGAGTAACATGGTTGACAAATGAACAAGAATAACAAATCACTTACAAACATGTTTTATACACCCATTTTTTCTATTGCATCAATTGTTAGTGATTCTGTGATAGGTTATAATTTTTCTAAAAAGAGATTTAAAAAAAAAGGCAATTATATTAGATACCTCTTTAAGTGTCTCCTCTATCTGGAAGTTTGCCTTCTGGTGTGTCTCTTTTCTCCCCAGTTAATAGTTCAAGTTTTTGATTTGCAGAAATAATCTGGTCACTCCTAAATGAACAATTTATAAACATAGTACACCATAACACAAATGCACAGTTATTCAACTTTAGTCATAAGAACATGAAGTCCCTAATCAAATATAGCTGGTTTATTGAACAGTCTCAAGTCCATAGGGTGCAAATAAGAAATGGTGTTATTTTTCCTCCTACCCTGCCCCCAGTTGTGCTGTGTTGAATCTCCTTTCCCTGCTGGGTAGTGATCCCTTAATGAGAGACCCTGGACAGATTCTATAACTTCCTTGGTCACTTCCAGATATTAAAAAACTCAGTCAAGTCCACAAGAAACAGACTCTTAACTACAGAGAACAAACTGATGGTTACCAGAAGGGAGGTGGGTGGGGGGATGGGTTAAATAGGTGATGGGGAGTAAGGAGTGCACTTGTTGTGATGAGCACCACGTTTTGTATGGAAGTGTTGAATCACTATATTGTACACCTGAAACTAATATTACACTGTATGTTAACTAACTGGAATTAAAAAAAACAAAACTCAATGAAGTCCAGTTAAAGATGCCAACCTCATATCCAAAGCAAAGTTTCCCCTCCCCAACTGCCGGCTGGGCCAGTGACTGGAAGGACCTGAAGTGGTGAAAGGGGCATCTCTCTGCTCTTCCTCTCTCCCTCCCCCGCTCCTCATCTCAAAGGTAGGGTGGTGAGAGGCAAAAATGGTAGGTCTCTGGAAAACAATCTCCTCTCCTATTTTCTCCAGGGTGTCCGAATGGGCAAAGGAGAGATGGGGTAAGGGATCAAGAGTAGCCTTTTTTTTTTTTTTTTTGTCTTCTCTATATAATCACTATAGTCTCACTTCTACAAGGGAGTTCTTCAGGAAGCCCTACCTGGGTCACTGATCTGAGAGACCTGGATGTTACTTGATCTCTTCCAACTACCATTACCTCATTTGTACTCCCCATAGCTTCTTATTGCCAGAAAGAAAGGCTAGAGCCAACCACCTTCTCAGTGTCCACTTGATCCATAGAAAATGCAGTCATCCTTGTATGCCAAGCCCTGGACTGCATGCTGCCCTTCGGCTGCTCCATGCTGAGCCCATTTGTCTCCAGTCCTCTTTGCCCTGCTTAGGAGGGGCAAGGGCAGATCAGTAAGTCTACTGCCTAAGCAGACAGCCAGTCAGAAGTGAACTGCCAGTGCCCGCTTCATGCCCCTGCCCTCAATGAGGGATTTTCTAGAAAGTTCTCTAGCTTGGCTTCAGGATGGGGAGCTGCTATAGCAGGGCCTCCCCCAGGCCAGCCTCTCATACACAGCTGGGAGGGACTGCTGTGGCTCTACCACCTCTTTGTAAACCCTGAAGGGGTGTCTGGCCCCCACCATCTATAGTTTTCTTTATGATGTTAGGTATTTTGGCACCTTTGTATATCCAGGTTTGGTCCCTAGTCACCAATTCTGAGCAACAGAGGAAGTATCACACAACATCCTGGTAACACTAATAAAGAAATAAACAAAAGGCCATGTGATCCCTTGACACTATATGACATGGGGAAATTTCTTGTCCTATAACATGGGTTCTTTACCTAAACCCTTGAAATATATGGGAAATGTCAGGTAAATAACCAGCCCTCAGCTGTCCCCTTACCTACTTGGCTTGTTTTGTTTTAGCCCCTCACAGCTCACCAGCCCCTTTGCCAGCTTCCACAAGAAACCATTCACATAAGGGAGTTCACAATTTTGCTAAGGATTTGTGGGATCCTGAGGAAGGGAATCACACTGCAGAGCGTTTCACTGAAAATGTCTCAATTGGACAAGCCTGTTCTCCTGAGTATCTCTTTAACTGGACAACTAGTAGGTTTCCCTCCTTCCTCACCCCAGGGTAGATTCATGGATGTGCAACCCATGCAGTCACACAGGGCCCTCGCTTGGTTACATACTCTGCTGTCGCCTTCTTGAAATTCATAGTAAATTTGAATAAGGGGCCAGTATTGTTATTTTGCATCAGGCCCCTCAAATTATGTAGTTTGTCCTGTTTCCCCAGACTTGTCCCTCTGGCTCTTCCCACACTTCTAGTATTCCATCCCTCCCCATGTTTATTAATCAGAGCAGCTCCCATTTTCCACATGAAACCCAAGGGCCAGCTGGTCACACGAGCCTGGGAAGTCTGCTTACATCCTACAGTGAGTATCAATATAATTGCACAACTCGTAAGATGTGGTCAAATGCAAATTTATTTTTGCATCCCAGTACCCACTTTAAAATCTAAGGGACAGGGAAGAGGGCATACAGCAATATTCCCCTGGCCCTGGATGGACATACAGACAGACGCCATGAACCTCACAGCTCTTGAGTGACATCAGACCCTTGGTCTGTCTAAGTAAAAAACATGGGGTCTCAATTCCATTGCAATCAGCATTTCGGTCTGTGTTCAGCCATCCATTCATTCGTTCTCCACTGTTCCCACATAGGACTGAGTTTGGGGTCAGAACTGTACTCAACTTCTGCCTCTCTTCTAGGCTCACCCAATTCCTCACTCTGGCTGCTTTGCTGAACTCTACTGGGATGGAAGACAGTTTGAGATGAAAGGCAAGGGGATAGGACAGTTCTTACCGGGAATGATGGATTCACCTCTGGGACCCATTGCTGGGCCCTCTCCCTCCACCTTCTGTTTCCCATAATAACTTTTAACCGCCAAGCTGGCCTCGGCTCCCGCCCTAGGACACAGCCACCCACACCATGCATGCCCATTTTTCTTCTGAAGGTCCTCTTCAGCAGGATTCCAGATGGCTCTCACAAATCTCTCTTTACCAAAGTCTGGTCACACACGGTTCACCTTCCACACCTCCAACATACCTCTGCTATCCCGCTGCGCCCCGGATGATTTAGCTTTTTGGCCTGGAGTTGGGGTACCAGTCCTTTTTTTCTCTCAACCACATGGAACACATTTCTTCATCATATGGAAGCCCCTCCCTGGTGAAGAATAAGAAATGCTGTAATCTCTGACACCTGGGCATGGGAAGTGGTCATTCAGAGAGAGGGAACAAAGCTCTCCAAAGAAATCTCTTCATAAACCCAAATCCTACCCTTTTATAGTCTCCACGTAAGTAAGGGGATTGAGGACTAATGGAACCTCTTTCCAAACACTTCCTTCAGAGTCTGCAAATGGTGATCTCACTTTGGAATTTTAAGTCTGTTAGATTTTGGTGTTCGGTTAAAACTTCATTTTGACATCCTTTGCAACAATGATTTACCTCTCCTTATAAGGAACGCTTACAGATGCTAAAAATGACATTTTCTCTGAATCATTACACATATATGCACATTTTTCTGAAGAAGAGTTCAGAGTTCTTGGGTAAATTCTCAGTGGTGTTTGTGATCTCCATAAAGTTTAAGAATTACTGCAATAGAAGTTTTTTTAATTTCTAGAATTACTTTAAATTAACATCTAATTCAGTATATAAATGAATATTGTTATCTGATAAGACAATCAAGTGCAGAGAACGTAATGCCAAAACAATCAGAATCCCTCAAGTGGTTTAACCTGATCTTCCTCCAAATTCTGACTTTTTACAGTAGCATAAAATGGAAATGACATGGTAATTATGCTCTTCTCCTTGATGTGCTTTCCCAGGCACATCCCCCCAAATATCCCATTCTATATCCCCCCTCCTCTTTTCCAACACTTCCCTTCTTTCCCAAGGATATTCCATTTGGACTGGTCCTGACCTAAACCTCAGTCAGCCTGTAAAGGTGAGCAAAGTGTAGGGGCTTCAGGAAAGCTGGGGTGGACAACACCAACAATTTTCATGGAAAGTGACTTCCATGTGATCGCAGGTCCACATTTCATACATCATACTATGACAATGACCTTGAAAAATACAAAAAGGGGGGGAAAATGTATTGACTTGGACCAATTTCTCAGTGAGAAAAATGAAAGGTCAGTGTTCACCTAAGTGGAACCAACAAAATGAAATAGGCATGAAAAGTGAGAGCACTGGCCTCCACTTGGTTCGTGTGTGTTTTCTCTTCGTACTGAAGTGCTTTCTGCAGACATTATGTGACACTCTTCCTTTGGAACTCACCCTGTTATTTAATGAACACACGAAACTATGCTTTATTCCTAGAAACACACACTTTCGTGTTTCTGTACCTCTCCCCGGCTTAGTAATAGTGACGATTTATTGTTATGATAACTATGTCTGGTTTCACATCTAATGCTGTTGTAACTGTTACTGTGGTGCTCATCTTTATACATGAGAAGTAAGCTCAGAAAGAACCTCCTGAAGAAATGCGAGCTAAGGAGTGGGCAAAACAGAGATCTGACTTCCACCTTCCTGCTCTTTCTCCTCCATCCGCCATCCTGCCCACCACCCTGCGGCCACCTCCCCTCCGGCCTCAAACCTTTGAAGCGTTCAGGAAACATTCGCCAAATTAAGCTTTAAAAAGAGAAAACACAAGTGCATTGGAGCCCAGGAATACATCTTCAGTGTTTTAGAACACTATATACAGATCTTACAAAGAGGGAGGGAGGGAAGGAAGGAAGAAACAAAGACCACAGATGCCTGGACAGCTCTAACTTTGCTGTTGCTTAAAGGATCTACCTTAAGAGCAGGTAAGGAGATGCCTACCTTATCACTAATGAAAGACTTTATTATAAAGGATAAAAACATCACAGGATAAACTCTAAAGAAACATTAACGTAATTTTTTTTCCCCGTAGCAGACCAAGTGCTCTTGTTGATGATGAAACTCAACTATCAGTTTCTGCTTCAGTGGGAGAACTGAGCTGGTCAAGAGAGCTGCTAACATATGTAGTCATTGGCAAGTGGAGGGGGGCAAAAGGCATTAGTAGGTAGAGTTGGCCTGATAGGTCTTTAACTCCCTGGGCTATTTGCCGCCTCACACAGATCTCATTCACGAACTGGAAAAAAGCAGTAAAGGCAGTAAAATAAATCAGGAGGAAGGCTGCCCCAGCCCACCAACATGGATCTCAGGAGTATCCAGGTATCGCACCCTTTACCTATCTCTCACCTGGACTGATGTTTGTTATTAATCACTCTGCTTTTTGGAGTCAGGCTTGAATTAGGAAAATATTATGTGGTGAATGTCTGTCCCTCTTTATTATATCCGATGTTTATTTTAACTTACTATGTATTAATTTGGCCCTGAGTTCCTAAAATGTTTTTTAGATGTTGCACACTTTGTTCATTGTTGTTAGAAGTATTAAAAAAATCAGGGAGATTTCACTTGCCTTCCTTATGTATCCTTTTTATTATGGTAAAATGTATACAATATAAAATTTACCAGCTTAAGCATCTTTAAGTGTACAATTCAGTGGCATTAAGTACATTTCACTTGTCTTTTTAAGTAGTTTGGCACTCTTCTCTAATTATACTCACACTATTAATACCTAAATAACACATCCAAAGCTTAGCATGATTTTGCCTACCAAAAAAACTCCTATAACAACAATAAGACTGATGTTTTTAGAGATGTCGACTCTGACAGACTCTTACATTATTTAGGAATGTCACATTTTTCACCAGAACATTAAGTTGTTTTTATATTCCCTTTAAGCTTGTCTGGAAAGGGGGTTATTGTTGCTAATCTTTTTTCCTCCTGAACTATTTTATCATCTCACCAGCTTATAATATATTGGTTTCATCCGGGACCAGTGCTAGTGCTTTTCTGGAAATACCTGGAACAGTAAAGGTCTCTATCAGCAGTCACCTATGAGGAGACATTTATTTCAGAGAAGTAATGAAAATTATCCTAAGAAAGAATGGTCAACAATCATCCATATGCTTGCTATTTTACAGCACTTTTCTTTGAACCTCAGGGCTCTAACACATTCTTCTTAATAGCCTATTCTTGTCTTTCATCTATTAGGAAGTTTTCCTCTCATATTATAACACCAAGATAATATGTCCAATCCTATGCTTAGGAAATGGACGGGATTATCACCCATGAGTCTTCTTACATATAGGAACTATGAAAGGAGTCAAACAGGAAAATCACTATTAGAATCAGGAGTGGAACTAAATTATAATGAGATCAGTGTCAAATTAATACTCTCTTCATAGAGGTAGAGAAGTATTATTTTAATCCTGAAAAACAATTCCCTCAAAATTTATTTCTCACCAGATTTCTAGGAATTGGCATATTGTGGTTAATAAAACAAAATTATTGTGTCTTTTTTAAAATATGCAACCATAGTAATTAGCTACAGAAATGCACCCACGTAATTTTCAAACCGTTTTTAAAATATGAAATATCATGTAGCTTTCCCATGTAATTTAAAGCACTGAAATATAACAGATATTGCAAAATTACTTTTAGCCACTAGAGGGCAGAAACTGCTCCACATTTGTACTTAACCAATTTTTTTTTTTAAGATTTTATTTATTTGAGAGAGAGAATGAGCGAGAGACAGAGTGCACGAGAACACGGTGAGGGCAGAGGGAGAAGCAGAGCAGGCTCCTGCTGAGCAGGGAGCCCGATGCCGGGCTCCATCCTGGGACTCCGGGATCATGACTTGAGCAGAAGGCAGACACTTAACTGACTAAGCCACCCAGGCAACCCTGTACTTAACCAGTTTTAAATTCTTACACCAAAAACAACAATAACCACCACCACCACCACAAAAAGTCTTTAAAAGCCTCTTGTTTTATAATGTACAGTACACTATACACTTAAGACTCAGTTAACAACTTAAAAATTTTAAACTAATGTATAATCACCTCAATTCAACAGTTTTTAGGAGGCAAAAGTAAACATTTTTGCAGCCTCAGTCTAGCTATGAGTTAAGGACGATTAGCATCAGAGAATTAGTACATCCTAAGGAAAAGCAGAGTACTTTATCTTTTTTTAAGTTTCATTTATTTAAGTAATCTCTACACCCACATGGGGCTCAAACACACGACCCTGAGATCTAGAGTCACAATCCCCTCCAACTGAGCCAGCCAGGCACCCAGAAAAGCAGAGTAGTTTTAAAACAACAACAACAACAAAAAAAAAACAGCACCCACTGAGAATCAGCAAGGTTCTGTGTTAAAATATCTGTAATGAAATCCAAAGGTTATATTTATTATAAAATTGAAATAGTCACTCAAGTCACAAAGTGATCAAATATTAAAATATTTACATTAGAGCCTTTCTCTCTCTTTTTAAGATTTTATTTATTTATTTTTAGAGAGAGGGAGAGAGAGCACAAGCAGCAGAAGGAACAGAGGGAGAGGTACAAGCAGACTCCATGCTGAGCCCAGAGCCAGAAGTGGGGGCTCAATCCCACGACACTGAGATCATGACCTGAGCTGAAATCAAGAGTCTGATGCTCAACCGACTGAGGCATCCAGGCACCCCAGACCCTTTAATTCCTATATGTACCTTCTTTTACCACAAACCGACTATAGATCTACTTCTGGCAAAGATGTTTTTAGTCTCCTCTTAATATATCTTTTTGATCTAATTAACTTTTATTCCCTCCCAATTAAGCCATTTGCATTTCAGTAATTAAAGCATTACTCTGTTTGATTAGAAACCACAACCTCTTCACTTTTTCACTCTCATTAATTAAAATGCATCATGTTAAATTAAGCCATTTGGATTTCAGTCTGGGTGGGTGACATTTTAACAACTGCCCCTTCAACCACCTCTGTCAGTCTTGGCCATGTCCTACATCATAGGACAGCGAGAGGGCAATGGCCCTCTCCTGATAGGGGAATGGGGCAGGCGTGAAGCCAGGGATTATACATCACTGAAGTCAGCGATTTCTCTGATGCATGAGCCTTTCACTTGCCAATCAAACTGGATAAGGCTTTTACCTTGTAGTGTTATGCATGACCTTACTCAAGACACTAAATCATTTCTGAAGTCTTGTTTCTTACCCTAAGCAAACCTGTTCTCACTTTTCAGGTCTATGAGCACTGTTCACTCTAATACTAATAAACACAGCAAAGTGGTAGAGAAAAGCTGAGGGGTAGGACATGGTGGAGGTGTCGTGTCACTTCTTTTAGACTAATGAAAGCAACGTGCTTCTAAAATCAAGGCTAGTCAGAGAAGAGAAAGGCTTCTGTGTTATTACCTATTGGTGGAAGTTACAAATTGGCAAGTTTGAAAGGAACGTCTAACCATTATAGCTGCCCAGTAATTGATCTGACTTACATAAGCTATGGAAATGTGAGCAAAGACTGGATGGTTATACATCAGGAATATCACAGACAGCACTTCTGCACGGCCTGTGAAGTTATACTAATTGACTTCCAAACTTTGAGTCTTCTTTTAAGATTAATTTTATGTTTAAAAAGAAATAGGTGAACAAAGTTTAAGAAGTCAAAAGAATTCTACAGGATTTGTATTAGAGTGACTGCATCCCAGTTTTCCATATGGTGTCAAATTTCTAAACAAACAAACAAGCATGATTATACATTTGCATCAGTTAAAAATTACCTTTGAATTCAAAGACAGGGATGAGGTAGGGAGGATCACTGACTTAAAACAAATTGAAAGAGATTCCTGGAAGATACATTGTTCCAAGACTTACTAATCTAAGAATAACTTTTCTTCCCTCACACTGTGATTTTATATCCACCCAAATTCTCAATGAAGTATAGGGTTAGGAAAAGTAATGTCAGGCCATTTGTGCTCCCAAGCTCCCCAGAGGGTTAGTCAAAGTTTTGTCAGGCTGGAGACACGGACAGTCTTCTCCCTCTGCCCAGCCCTGCTTCCCTTCCTCCCTTCCACAGGTGTTGATCTTTAACAAACTTCTTGTACCCCAAACTCCCTCTCAGCATCTGCTTCCAGAAAATCTCATCTACAACAAATAAGTAATATGGTTCAAAACTCAAAAGTTGCAAAAAGGGAATATGGTAAACCCCCTCCCTCCCTCCGCTGAGTTACAGTTACCACTTCCCCTTCCCAAGGTCAATCAGTGTAATGTGGCCAGGTTCTTGTGCGTATTTCTAGAAATATTCTAAGCATATATAAGAAATGTTGTATGTATATATATATACATAGAATTATTAGAGATTCATCCTCGTGCACCATAGGCGGCACAGGCACCAAGATGTCCAACTGAGTGGTCTGCCGGGAAGCCAGTCACGCCGGGAGCTGGTACACAGCCTCAGGACCGCAGCTGAATGCACAGCTAGAAGGTTGGCTCTCACAAGTACAGTCTACAAAAAGACCTGCTAGAGCCATTATTGCACCCCATGCAGGATATACGTACTGTGGGTCCTGTGCTGCTCATGCTTACAAACAAGTGGATCCCTCCATTACCCGGAGAATTTTCATCCTTGGGCCTTCTCATCATGTGCCCCTCTCTCGATGTGCACTTTCCAGTGTGGATATATATAGGACACCTCTGTATGACCTTCGTATTGACCAAAAGATTTACGGAGAACTATGGAAGACAGGAATGTTTGAACGCATGTCTCTGCAGACAGATGAAGATGAACACAGTATTGAAATGCATTTGCCTTATACAGCTAAAGCCATGGAAAGCCATAAGGATGAGTTTACCATTATTCCTGTACTGGTTGGAGCAGTAATCTAATTACTGCTCCAACCAGTAATTCGGAAAACTCTTCAGTAAATATCTAGCGGATCCTAGGAATCTCTTTGTGGTTTCTTCAGATTTCTGCCATTGGGGTCAAAGGTTCCGTTACAGTTACTATGATGAATCCCAGGGGGAGATTTACAGATCCATTGAACATCTAGATAAAATGGGTATGAGTATTATAGAACAATTAGACCCTGTATCTTTTAGCAATTACTTGAAGAAATACCGTAATACTATATGTGGAAGACATCCCATTGGGGGGTTATTAAATGCTATCACAGAGCTCCAGAAGAATGGAATGAATATGAGCTTTTCCTTTTTGAATTATGCCCAGTCAAGCCAGTGTAGAAACTGGCAAGACAGTTCAGTGAGTTATGCAGCGGGAGCACTCACAGTCCACTGAAGCTCTGAATCCTCAGGGATGCCACCTGCACATACTCATTCTCTGTCCGGGGTCCCAGCCTAGCCCTTACCAAGATACTGGTCCTGGTTTGGGGGGATTCTGAAACCTCAAACTAATAGAACTTTCTTCTCTTCTTTTCTAGTAGGTGTAGTCCTTCCTTAATTTCAACTCATTAAAAAATGCTTTATAGTTTAGGGCAGTGGAAGGAAGGCTGGCATCAAAAAAGATGGCAATGTAAAGGCCCAATTGTGGCAGACAGTGTTTTGAAAGTAACTTGTAAAGCATTTACCATATCCTAAATTTGCACTCTTTGCAGACTTGTGCACATATATTCTGCTTTCAGAATAGTTTTGCAAATTGTACACAAACAAACAAAAAAAGGGTGGAAGCTTTTTAATAAAGAAATTGCATTTATAAATGATCTGTATTAGAATATAATAAATCTCCAGTTATAGTCAATTACTACCCGTGTTGTACAACAGATACCTTCTATTTTAGTTGCTAATAAAGGGCTACACAACTCAAAAAAAATTATTAGAAAATGTATCAATTTCTTTCATTTACTAACAAATAGTAGCATACCCTACAACTGTTCTATACTTTGATTTTTCTTCCCTTCAGATATATCTCAGAGGTTGTTTGAAGACAATAAATAAAAAGTATCATCGCTCTTTTTAATGGCTGCATGGTATTGCATTGTATGGATGTGATATAACTTAGTTGATGGACTTTAGGTTATATCAAATCTTTTCCTGTTACATACAATTCAGTACTGCTTGAGCCCTGTGGGTATGCATGTGTGCAGGGAAAATTCCTAGAAAAGGGATTTCTAGGTCAAAATGCTATCCAGTCACAATTTTGATAGATGTTGGAAAATTCCATTTATATTGTAAATTGCCTTCCAATATATTCCATTATATTGCCTTCCATTTATATTGTACCAATTTATATTCCCTTGAAAAATAAATGAGAGGCTATTTCCCCATACACTTCCTTTATGTGTATCACAGAATTAACAAAGTCCAGTATAAAATATAAGTAAAAGTAGAAATTTAAATGTTTGGGTAAAAAATATAGAGGTTCTAATTATTTTTTCCATGCCCTATTGGATCACCTTGTGCCGTCTTGGTAACGCTTCACCCCACTTTGGAATCCAACAGGTTACTAAACTGCGGTTTTCTGAGATCAAGGATCAGACATTTTCAACTTTGCATCCCCTATGTTGAACGCACAGTAGTTGTTCAATTAACATCTATAGAATAAATGAAGTTATGGAAAAAAGAATAAATCTGGTAAGCAATAAATATAAGCATATAAAATTTCTCATTTCAATATGCATATTTTACCACCAATATGTCTTAAAAGTTGTGTACAAATATACATACACAGTTCATTACTGAACAATACAGGGGTTAGGGGCACCAAACTCCCAGTCAAAAATATGAATATAATTTTTTACTCCCCCAAAACTTAACTACTATTAGCCGATTGTTGCTCAGAAGCCTTAAAAGTAACATAAACAATCAATTAACAGGTACTTTGTTATTTTTATTATATACTGTATTTTTAAAGTAAGCTAAAGAAAAGAAAGTATTAAGAAAATCATAAGAAAGTATCATATTGTGAAACATCCACATATAAATGGACCCACACAGTTCAAATCCGTGTTGTTCAAGAGTCAACTGTAGTATATGTTGGTAAAGTGTATGTGTATGTGTGTGACATATGTGTATGCCCAAAATGCTCAAAATTCTTTTTACCAATTCCATTTTACACACACACACACACACACACACACACACAAACACACACACACACACATTTTCTTTATTCATCAATGGACACTTATGTTGTTTCCATGTCTTGGCGATTGTAAATACTGCTGCATGAACATAGGGGCCTAGATATCTCTTTGAGATCGTGATTTCATTTCCTCTGAACATATATTCAAAAGTGGAAATGCTGGATCATATAATAGTTCTATTTTTAATTTTTTGAGGAACCTCCATACTGTTTTCCAGAGTGGCTACACCAGCTTGCATTCCCACCAACATCTGTCATTTCCTGACTTGTTAATTTTAGCTTATATGGCCTTTATTATATTAAGGTATACTTCTAGATCTAAGTTGTTGAATTTTTATCATGGATGAATGTTGAATTTTATCAAATGCTTTCTCTGCATCTACTGAGATTATCATATGATTTTTATCTTTTATTCAATTAATGTGATATATCGTATTTGTTGATTAGTATCTGTTGAACCATTCTTGCACCCCAAGGATGAATCTCACTTGATAAGATACTTTTAATGTGTTGTGGAACTTAGTTTTGTAGTATTTTGTTGAGAATTTTTGCAACTATATCTACCAAGGATATTGGCCTATAGTTTTCTTTTCCTGTAATGTCCTATCAAGCTTTGGTAGCAGGGTAATGCTGGCCTTGTAAAATAAGTTTGAGAGTGTTACCCCTCTTCTGTTTTTTTCCGAAGAGTTTGAGAAGGATTGGTGTTACTTCTGTAAATGCTTCATAGAATTCACCAATGAAATTATCTGGTCGTGGGCTTTTCTGTGTTATAAGGTTTTTGATTACTGATTCAATCTCCTTACTCATTATTGATCTGTCCAGATATTCTACTTCTTTCTGGCTCAGTCTTGGTACGTTGCATGCTTCTAGGAATTTATCCATTTCTTCTAGGTTGTCCACCTTGTTGATGTATAATTATTCATTGTAGTTTCTTATGATCCTTTGTATTTCTGTGGTATCAATTATAATGCCTTTTTCATTTATAATTTTATTAACTTGGGTCCTCTTTTTTTCTTGGCTAGTCTAGCTAAAGGTTTGTCCTTTTTGTTCATCTTTTCAAAGAACCAACTCTTAGTTTTGTTAATCTTTTCTATTGTTTTTCTATTCTCTATTTAGTTTGTTCTGCTCTAATGTTGATTTCCATCCTCCTGATTACTTTGGGTTTAATTTGCTCTTTTTCTAATTCCTTGAGGAACTAGTTAGGTTGTTCATTTGAGGTCTTTCTTTTTTCTTGATGTTTGCATATATCACTATAAACCCTTAGAACTGCTTTTGCTGCATATCCTGTATTTTGGTATGCTGTGTTTTCATTTTATCTCGATATTTTTTATTTCCTTTTTATTTCTTCTTTGACTCATTCATTGCTCAAAAGTGTTCTAATTTCCACTTATGAATTTTCCAATTTTCCTCCTATTATTTATTTCTAGTTTCATACTATTGTGATCAAAAAAAGATACTGAACGATTCAGTATCTTTTTAAAGACTTCTTTTGTGACCCAACATGATCCATTCTAGAAAACGTTCTGTGTGCACTTGAGAAAAATGTGTATTCGGCTGCTGTTGGATGAATGTTGTTCAAATCGCTGTTTCCTTATTGATTCTCTGTCTGGATGATCTATTCATTGTTGAGAGAGAGGTATTAAAGTCCCCAGCTATTATTGCATTGTTGTTTACTTCTCCTTTTAGTTCTGTTAGTATTTGCTTTATGTATTTAGGGGCTCTGATGTTGGCTGCATAAATATTTACAATTGTATCTTTCGATGAATTGACACCTTTATCATTTTTATAATGATCTTGTCTCTTTAGACCATTTTTAGCTTAAAGTCCATTTTGTCTAAGTAAAGCTATGTCTGCTGTTTTTTGATTATCATTTGCTTGAAATATCTCTTTCCAGCCCTTCACTCTCAGCCCATGTGTCCCCTTACACTTAAGTGAGTCTCTTATGAGCAGCATATCACTGGATCTTTTTTTATCCATTCATTCTATGTCTTTAGATTGAAGAATCTAATCCATTTATTTTAAAAGCAATTATTGATAGGCAAGGACTTACTAGTGCCATTTTGTTCATTTTTTTCTGACTTCTTTGTAGATTTTTTAAGATTTTATTTATTCATTTGAGACACAGAGATACAGAGAGAGAGAGAGAGCATGAGCAGGGAGAGAGGCAGAGGGAGAGGGAGAAGCAGGCTCCCCATCGAGCAGGGAGCCCGATGTGGGGCTCGATCCCAGGACCCTGGGATCATGACCTGAGCTGAAGGCAGATGCTTAACCATCTGAGCCACCCAGGCACCCCAAGATTTTTTATTCCTGCTTCCTCTCTTGCTGTCTTCCTTTGTTACTTGATGACTTTTTGTGGTAGTATACTTTGACTCTTTTATCGTAATTTTTGTGTATCTAATCCAGATTTTCTTTTGTGGTTGCCATGAGACTTACACAAAATATCTTATACTTATAATAGCCTATTTTAAGCTAATAGCAACTTAACTTTGGTAGCATACAGATACTTTATACTTTTATTTCTCCCCTACTCTCACATTTTAGGTTATTGATGATACAGTGTATGCCTTTTTATATTGTGTATCCAGTAACATATTGTAGTTATGGCTATTTTTAATAATTTGTTTTTGAACTTTTAAACAAGAGTTGTAAATTATGCACCACCATTACAATATTAGAAAATCTGACTTTGACTATGTTTACCATTACCAGTGACTTTTACATATTCACTTTTTGTTATGTTAATTAACATCCTTTTATTTCAGCTTGAAGAATGCCCTTTGGCATTTCTTGTAAGTCATGTCTAGTGGTGATGAACTCCCTCAGCTTTTGTTTCTTAGGGGAAGTCTTTCTTTCTCTTCCCTTTTAAATTACAGTTTTGTCAGGTATAGTATTCTTGGTTGACAGGTTTTTTTTCTTTCAATATTTTAAATATATCGTACCACTCTCTCCTAGACTGCAAAGTTTTTCTTTTTTTAAAGATTTTATTTATTTATTTGACAGAGATACAGATAGCAAGAGAGGGAACACAAGCAGGGGGAGTGGGAGAAGGAGAAGCAGGCTTCCCGCTGAGCAAGGAGCCCAACGCAGGGCTCGATCCCAGGACCCTGGGATCATGACCAGAGCTGAAGACAGACGCTTAATGACTGAGCCACCCAGGCACCCCCAGACTGCCTCCCATGTATATGACAACTCATTTTTCCTGCTTTCAAGATTCTTTGTTCCAAATTTTGACAATTTAATTATAAATCTTAGTGTAGCCCTTTATGGGTTCAACCTATTTGGGGTTGTTTAGACCCCATGAATCTGGATGTCAATTTCTCTCCCCAAATTTGGGAAGTTTTCAGCCATTATTGCTCTAAAGAGACTTTCTGGGGGTGGCTGGGTGGCTCAGTCAGTTAAGCATCCAACTCTTGATTTCAGCTCAGGTCATATCTCAGGGTCGTCAGATCAAGCCCTGCATGGGGCTCCACACTCAGCACAAAGCCCACTTGTCCCTCTCCCTCTGCTCCTCCCCCCACTCACTCTCTCTCTTAAATAAAATCTTTAAAAAAATAAAGAGATTTTTTTAATTTTGTTATGTTAATCCCCATACATTACATCATTAGTTTTTGATGTAGTGTTCCATGATTCATTGTTTGCATACAACACCTAGCGCTCCATGCAGGACACACCCTCTCCAAAAAAATGGGAATTGAAGAGACTTTCTGTCCCTTTCTCTCTCTGTTCTCCTTCTGGGATTTCCATTTTACCGTTTCTCTTGATGGTATAAGTCCCATAGGCTTTCTTCACTCTTTTTCATTCTTTTTTCTTTTTGCTCCTCTGACTGGGTAATTTCAAATGCCCTACCTTTAGTTCACTGATTCTTTCTTCTGCTTAGTCAAGTGTGCTGTTGAAGCTCTCTATTAAATTCTTCAGTTCAGTCATTTTATTCTAGTTCTAGGATTTCTGTTTGGGGTTTTTATAGTTTCTATTTCTTTGCTGAACTTCTCATTTTGTTCATGCATTGTTTCCCTAATTTTGTTTAACTTTCTGTGTGTTCTTATAGTTCACTGAATTTCTTCAGAGGATTATTCTGAATTCTTTATCAGACAGTTCATAGATCTCCATTTTTTTTAGGGTCAGTTATTGAACCTTTATTAGTTTCCTTTAGTCACGTTTCCCTGATTCTTCATGATCCTTGATGCCCTGCATTTGTATCTACGCATTTGAATAGCAGTCTCTTCTTCTATACTTTACAGGTTCATTTCAGCAGAGAAAGATCTTCACTAGTCAGCTCAGCTGGACTGGATGGGTCAGCTGGCACAGTCTGTGAGCAACTGGGCTTGCTATCAGAGTCTAGTTGAGCAAGGCCACTGCTTATGCTCTGAGGTTGTAAGGGGGGAGGGTGCCACTGGCTGAGCTCCAGGGTAGGCCTCCTGGCTGACCTACATGTCAAGCAAGGTTGCTGGGTGGGCTCTCTCAGGGGGTGAGGCTGTTGGCTGTGCTTCACAGTCAGATGTGGCCACTAGCTGGGCTTTGCAATCATCTCTGGTCAGGCAAGGTCGCAGGCTATGTTCCATGGTGGGTGATGCCACTGGTTGAACTCCACAGTTGGGAAAGTCTATGGGCTGAGCTCTGCAATTGCTCCTGTTAGATTGGATCTCAGACTGTGCTCTCCAACCGGATGCTGCTGCTGACTGGACTCTGTGCTCAGGTGGGACTTCAGGCAGAGCTTCAGAGTTGGAGAGGCCTCAGGCTAGTTCCTATGAACAGGCAAGGCCACAGACCCTGAAGCTGGGCAAGACTACAGGCTATGCTTCATGATTAGGTAGGCTGCTGGCTATGCTCTCTGGTCAGGAGGGGCCTCCAGCTGTATCCTGTACTTTGATGGGCCTAGATAGTGTACACTGAGGTCTAGCAGGGTAACTGGCTGGGTTCCCTTTTAGGTAAGGCCATGGATGGGGTTCAGCAATTGGGTTGGGCTGTAGGCTGGGCTCCACAGCTGGGCAGTAATATAGGCTTGACTGTAAGCCTTCCTAAGGTCACTGTTCACACTCCCTGGTTATGTGGGGTGGGGCCACAGCTATACTCAATAGTTGGGCAAAACTGCTGACCTGGCTCCCTGCCTGTGCATGGCTGTAGGATGGACTCTGTGGTTGCCTAGATTTCCTGATCAAGTGCGATTGGAAGCTACATTCAAGAATTGGGTGCAGATGGAAATTTGCTTCCCTGCCTGGGGTGAGGAGGCATAGAACAGGCTCAACAGCTGGTAAAGCCTGTTAGCTAGGGACCCAAATCAAGCAGAACTGCCAACCAAGTTCCCTGTCCAGACAGGGCCACTAGCTAGGATCTCTGCTCAGGCACCACTGCAAGCAGGAATGTGATTTGCCAAGTTCTGAGCTTCGGTTACTGTAAGCCCTAACCTCTTCTCCATCTCTATCTTATCCCCAGTGGTTGAGCCCCACAGACTCTCCCAGCCATCTCTGTGAAGGAAGACCCAAGTGGGTTTCCTGGGAAGCATCTCACAATGCTCAGAGGCTAGATGTCCACCTAGGGCTCTGTATTTTTCCCCACTTGTGAAACCATAGGCCCTGGGGGGACTTCAGTGCATCCAGGCATGGAGGGGCAATACAATCCTCCTACTCTCCTAATGAGGTTCTTCTCAATCTCTGTGGATGGACATGGAGGTGCTTCAGCCTCACCCCTGGGTTCTGCAATTTTCACAATGTCTTGTCTATAGATAGTTGCTAGTTGGTCTTCTTATATAGAGGGACTGAAGTGAAGAATGGCCTATGTCACCGTATTGATTATGTCACTTTTTCAGTTGTGTTTAACTTAAATAAATGTTATGGAGCTTTAGATCTTATTCTGTTTCTTTTTTATTCAACAGTTTTTCTTTCCTATGTGTGATACAATATGTATAGTTAGGAAAACAGAAACGAAACTAGGCATTTCAGCAGAGGGAATATAGAAAAGTGATGACAGAGATGTACTGAAAGACCAAAACAAGAATAGAAAAAAAGAAAACAAAACAAAACAAATAATAATGACAATAAATTGGGGAAGCAGAGGATAAATTAGGGGTTACCAAGTCCTGGAAGCTCATGAATCTTGACTCTGACCTGTGAGGGAGGGTCTCAAACACAAAGCAAAATCCAGGACTAGAATAGCTGCTGGAAGCACGAGAACTGAATAAAGATTCTAGACACTGAACAGTGCTGGGGACACACTGGAGTTCAGGCCTAGGGAGAGTGAAGGGACTTCGGTGAACATTCTGGCTGTGCAGCTAAGGCCCTTTTATAAAGGGGCAAAGAGTCGGGGGCAAAGTTGAAATAGACCCACCTTAATAAAACCTAAAACCAAGTCTCATACATGCTGGTAATTTAACGGCCTGCCAGAAAAAAACTCAATACTCTTTCAATACCAATAACATAACCCAAAGGATGATTCCAAAGTTCCTTACTTGAAAAAGTGACAGAGGTAAAATGTGGACCTAAAGGAAATTTAATGGAATGACCAACATCAGAACCTACCCACGAGTATGAACTAAAATTGTACCATCATATATGGGCCAAGTGTTTTTTAGGAATCAAAGATTTCCTAGGCGCAAAAACATATCAAAGAGATTTTAAATAGACAGTTTCCCACCACATTATAGTATTAATAAACAAACCAAACTATAAAATAAAATAAAAACTAAAAAGGCTTTCCCTATTCTCAAGACTCAACAAGACCCACCTAGCTTAATCCAATGGCAAATATTCAACCCAATTCAACAGATTTACTTGGTACCTACCTAGGTGTTTCCAGAATTATTTAGCCCACTGGCACTGGTTTCAAGGAGGGAACACCCAAACAATTATTCTTTTCATGAGCATTTAAGTGCCTGTTAGGTACTAAGTACTAAAGTTGTGCATTAGGAACCCAAAATGAATCGAAAAACACCACTCCTGCTTTTTAGGAACTTCCATATTATGGAGAGAGGTAGACATATAAACCAATAGGTACTGCAATATAAGTGTTGTAATACAGAGGCAAGAACTAAAGGGGAAGACATGAGGGTGCATTTAACTTTCCACAGAGAAGAAAAGAATATGAGGATAGCAGAGAAGAGCACAGCTTTGATGTCCAGACATGGATCATTTGTCATGTATGTCAAATGAGAATAATATCTACTTCACAGGGCTGCTGTGGGATTTAAAATTATGTACACCTGCACACACATGCATAATTCTATCATAGCACCTGGCACATAGTGTGTATTAACTAAATTATCTTTGCTAAGGTGTGCAAATTATCAATTTATTGGTTCTCCATTCTAAATTCACTCTTCTTTGCCCTGCATTTTGTGAGAGTGGACTTGGATCCTGCAAAAGCTTCTCCTTTGTCAGGTGGCAGAATTTTAAACTTCATCAATAGAGGGTACTGGAATGACCCTGCAAGGCAAAGATAACAGTATAAGACACTTCTGTTTCAGGTACTGATCCTCTCTTATTATTATTCACCACCAGAGCCCAGCTGCCACAAAGAAGAGTTCCAGCTGTGCCATTAGACCACTCTCTCTCCACCAGGAGCTGTATGCAGCCCATACCCTCCCAAAATGGCAGGCCACTTCTAAAGGCCAGCTCTGGCCAACTCATATCTTTCAAGCAAGATTTGCATTTTACATGTCAGATTTGCATTTTACAAAAGTCTCCCCGGTGGCAGTGTAGAGAATGATAGGATGAAGCTAAAACTTGGAGGGAGGCAAAGTAGTAGAACACTGTAACTGATGTTTCTAAAACTCACTAACATTTCCAGTTCCCTCTTTTTCTAGGTACATAGGAACAGGACATATCCCAGGCCACGTCCTGTTATTTCCTGTGGCCACTGAAATGTTTAGAAACTGATGCAAATCACTTCTGAGTAGAAACATTTAAGAGCTGGTACTTAATTATCTACACTCCCTTCTGCTGGTCCAAGTCTTGAGGCCCCATACTGAGATGGCAGAACTGTCTGACAGTAGGTTTTCCATCAACCTAGACCCCTGATGACAAGGTGCAGAGGCCCCCTGCAGTACTGGAGCATAAGGAGAAACTAGCTACTGAGATTTTAGGCCACTTTGATTTGGGGGTTATATGCTACTGTGGCATGAACTAGCCTAGAGTCCACTCCTTTGGTTCTTTGGGATCCACAGACACCTCTCTACCCATATTTAAACATCAATGCAATAATATGGCATGCTTCCACCTAAAATGATGAAATTATTTTTCATACAAATGAATATACTATCACTCACTCCCCAGAAGGTCCTAACAGTCACCATGTCTACTTCTGAATGATGTTAATTTCCTCTCCTAGTTTAGTTACAATGCCATCAAAATATTCTGCATCTTAAATACTACATTGTAAAGTCAACCACCAACAAACATCCTTTAATTAACATTAAAGTATTAAAACATTCTAATATTTAAAAAAATAAGAAAGAAAAAATTATACAATATGTACAAACATTACATAACAAGTGTTTGGTTATCTATTACTGCATGATAAACCCTCCCAGGGCTTGGTGGTTTTAAAGAACAACTGTTTTATTACCTTGTGATTCTGCAGGTTGACTGAGATCATGTGGGCAGTTCTTCTGCTGGTCTCACCTGGGGCCTCTCATGTGGTTGAGTCAGATGACAGGTGGGACTGGAGTCATCTCTTCAGATAACAGGGACATTTTGACAACAGGGTCTCTCTCCCTCTTCATGTAATCTTTCCACAGTGTCTCTCCAGTAAGGCAGTCAGACTTAAAAGCAAATGTTCCAAGAAGGAGAAAGTAGAAGCTGCCAATCCTCTTAAAGACTAGGTCTAGAATTGGTACAGCACCACTTCGACTGCATTCAAGTGGTTAACATGAGTCACAGACCAGCCCATTCAAATGTAGGTGGGAAGTACACGTGAGCATTAATAGCAGGAGCTGTGGTTCACTGGAGGTCATCTTTGGAGCCTCGTCCACCTAGACTAGGAAGAAAATATATAGCATGACTACAGTCCTCATTTTCATACTTCTTGAGGCTAGAAGTGCAAGAGTGTTTGCCTCTCGATGCTGCACCTACACATTGGACTATAACTGGTCCCTGGGTCCATATCCCCAGAGACTGCAGGCACTGGGACAATTCCTGACACATTCTAGGCAATAAGGGATTATTTACTAAATAAGCACATTTTATAAATATCTGCATCTACGTCATTTCAATGACTACATAGTTCCTTAGCTACTTAAGGCAAAAAACTCAATTTACTATTAATTAAAGTGTCATTAAACTCATTTGTAATCAGTTCAATTTTAAAGCCAGCAGAATATGTATTTTTAATTGTCATCCTAATAAGTAGGATATATACATTGGAATCAATGAGGTTTTAAGCTTTGCAATTTTTTTAAATGTATATTTTAAAGTCACTGAAAGAGACTTCCCAACCCATCTTCTAGGCAAGGAATAAGACTCAAACTTTTTCCCTTTAAAAAATACTCATGAGGGTGCCTGGGTGGCTCTGCCAGTTAAGCATCTGCCTTCAACCAGGTCATGATCCCAGGGCTCTGGGATCATGCCCCACTTCAGGCTCCCTGCTCAGCGAGGAGACTGCTTCTCCCTCTCCCACTCCCCTTGCTTGTGCTCTCTCCCTCTCCCTCTCTCTCTCTCTCTCTCTCAAATAAATAAATAAATAATCTTTATAAAATACTCATGAAATAACTATATCAAAAAGATATCTGTACACCCCATGTCCACTGCAGCATTATTTATAATAGCCAAGACATGGAACAACCTCAGTGTCCATCAACGGAGGAGTGGATACAGAAAATGTGGCACATGCACAAACACACACACACACACACACACACACACACACACAAAAACTATTCAGCCATTAAAAGAAAGAAACCCTGCATTCGGGACACCTGGGTGACTCAGCTGCTTAAGGGTCTGCCTTAGGCTCAGGTCATGATCCCAGGGTCCTAGGATCAAGTCCTGCATCTGGTTCCTTGCTCAGTAGGGAGTCTGTTTCTCCCTCTGCCTGCCACTCTCCCTGCTTGTTCACTCTCTCTCTCATTCTCTTTCCTTCTCTCTCTCTAATAAATAAATCTTAAAAAAAAAAGTCCTGCATTCATAATGACATGTATGGATCTTGAGGGCATTATGCTAAGTAAAATAAGACAGAGAAAGATAAATACTGTATGATCTCACTTATATGTGGAATCCAAAAAAAAAAAAAAACCAAACTCATAGAAAAAAAGATCACATCTGTAATCACCAAAGGCAGGGGGTAAGAGATGAGGGAATCAAGTGAAGGTGGTCAAAAAGTACAAATTTCCAAATACAAAAACCACTGGGAGGTAATGCACAACAGGATGACTAGAGTTAATGCTATATGGTATATTTGAAGTTACTAAGAGAGCAAATCCTAAAAGATTTCATCACAAGGGGAAAAAAAGTCTTTTTTGTAACTAAACATGGTGACAGATGCTAACAACTAAAATTGTGGTAATTATTTCATAACATACACATATATGAAGTCATTATGCTGTACACCTTAAACTTATACAATGTCATATGTCAATTATATCAAAACTGGGGGGTGGGAATTTTTTTAAATACTCCTATCTGCTAAGAAGTACCAGATATCTCAAAACCTTATTTGGTTCATTAACAAATACCACTTACTTAAAAGTCTCGATAACAGATTTAAAACAAAGGTTATAGAGTATAACTAATAATTTACATTATTATAGTCTTCCCATATATTATTTCCTTGAAGGTTAAAGGTCTAACTTTAGGGGTTTGGAATTTTTGTCAACCCAGCCACAATATTCTATGCAAATATTTTTTCAATCCCAAATTTCATTTTCCCTGCTGGAAGGATTAGTGGTGACTCGAAGAATATATTAAGGTAAATGAGGTGATGAAGGAGAGATCAACCTGTCAGAAGTAGAAAAGTGATCCGAGGCTACTGACTCCACTGGTGGTGGCGACAGACCTAAGAAGTCAGTTATTTTGAGCCCCACCCCCGTAAGTGGCTACTTTGTGTTGTTGGGGTCACATATATATCACCTGATGGCTGAGGCAGTGTGAGTTAAGTTAAAAAAGCCTAGAATAAGGAGCATGGTCAAGTAGACCCAGTCTTGACATCCTCAAGAACCTTTCAGATAGGGAAGGATTTCCAAAGTGAACCCTTGTTTTATAAAGATCTGACAATGAATTTTTTTAAAGATTTTATTTATTTATTTGACAGAGACACAGCGAGAGAGGGAACACAAGCAGCAGGAGTGGGAGAAGGAAAAGCAGGCTTCCTGCTGAGCAGGGAGCCGGACGTGGGGCTCGATCCCAGGACCCTGGGATCATGACCTGAGCCAAAGGCAGACGCTTAATGATTGAGCCACCCAGGTGCCCCCGACAATGAATTTTTTCTTGCCTATAAATTTTATTTGGAAATAGTAAATTTAAAAATAAGTAATTATATTTTCCTACCCTTTACTCCCACTTGACAGAGAATAAAATTTCAAACCCAGTAGAACCTGTAGACTATCACCATATATCCTGGTCAATCAACCCATTGTTGCCCTAACTTCCCTGGTACCACAACCATTCACATACAAACATGTGGCTAGTGATGCAGCTTCAGCAGATATGCCTGATTCAATCTATCACGCTCAATCATTACCTCCCAGGAAGAATCAAGCCATAAGGAAAAGGGACAAAGGTCAACCACAAGAGAAAGGTGGACTATGGAAATTAATGGAAGGCTGGGCACAGGAAATGGGCTGAGCTGACAGGGAATTTAATGGGAAGGAATTTAAAGGGAAATCCTGAAAACCCTAGACAGCAAAAGGACAAAATAAAATTTTAAAAAAGGTTAGGCTGGACTTCCTCGAGAAGTTTTTTTTTGGGGGGAAAGATATTTAAAGGAGTGAAAGGTATAGGCAAACCACCTAATTCACAACTCTATCTCCAGCAGTATTTACTCTTGCAAGCTTAGTGGAGTTGTGGAAGAGGTGCCGGGACTAAAAAGTTGACCAAGAATACAAAATGACTACCTTGCCTACTCCAATGTACCTTTCTTTCCCTCACAATCAGCTAACATTAACCTAGAAGGCACAGCATAAAATGAATACCCACTGGCCGGCTGATGAAAACGTTGTTTAAAAAAAGGCAGAGAACAAGGACACTGTCACACCTCCCTTCTCAGAGGTGGTGCTCACTCTTACCCCCACAGCCTTCTGTGTTCCTGCAGGCTTGGTTCTAGCCTCTCCCAAAACCTAAGCTTCCCACGCCCCCATCCCTCTGGGGAGCCCAGTTCTGTCATCAGAGAAACTCCGTGGCTCTTTAAGCGCAGAAATGTGGTTCACATTTGTTTCTGGGGAGGGGAAAGGCAAGGGCAGGTGTGCGTGTAACTGACGTCATCAAGGTGGAGGCTAGATCCTTGGGAACTGCATAGGGCATCCGCAGCCCAACCTGCCAGTTCACCACGTCCGCACCGACCCAGGGGAGGAAGAGCTGAGGTTCTCACAGGGTGCAATTCCGCGAGCTGCGCGTGCAGAGTCCTGAGAAGCCACCCTGGATGTGGCGGCACTCTTCTCCATTCCCGCAAGGGGAGGTGGAGGAGGAACATGGGTGGGTCGCTCCCGCCTCACCAGGGTGTCCTCTGGCCCTCGATCCTGGCCCTGTGCTCATCCTCTGCCCGGTCCACACGAGCGAACGCCTCGGCCAGGGGAAAAGCCTAGAACAGGCAACCCACTTCAAGTAGAACATGAAGCCGCCACCAGAGGACGCCTGGGGGCAGAGCGGGGCGAGGCGTGGGGGCGGGGCCAGGGGCCTGGGTCGCCAGAAGAGTTCCTTTCACCTCTACACTGGGCGTCTAGCCCTCCCTCCACGCTTCAAGTCCCACTTCCCATTCCTACGGGTCGCGGAGCGAGCCTGCGAAACCTCTAAGAGCCGCCCGCTGCCCCGCAAGAATGCATTACCTAGTGCCACGGTCACGGTTGTCGTCACAGGCACCCTCAACCCCACCCCTGGCCTGTCCGCGATCCCTCTCTCCCACCCGCACCTGCCCCTAGCCCGCAAGCTCCCCGGACCCGCAGGTGCCGATGACAGCGGGATTCCACGCCCCGCAGAGGCCCACCAGCTCCGGGGAAGGGGAGACGCGGTCCAGAGCCGCTCCCAGGCGGATGTCCCAGGTGTGTCCGAACCCCTGAGTCACACTGCTTGACAGGACGCTGATGGCCAGGGAGACACGCGGTCCCAGCCAGGGTGCCTCCTTGGCTTCCCCCTCCAAGTCTGAGGGAGAGGGTGGGATTCTCACCCCTTTGGGGTCCTGCTCCTGCCGCGCCCCTGCTTCTCCACCTCTACAAAGGGCTTCTCTCATTCCGGATCCCTGAAACCTTTAGAAGCACAGCTGATTCTGTTGGATGATTCTCCCTGCTTTTTGGAGATATTATGGGGTGGGGAGGCAGTGGGGGATCAGCTGAGCTTTCTTGAATAGTTATGGTAAATTCTGAGGCAAAAATATAATTTCAGTTGATATCCATACAGTAGTGGCCTTTTATGGATATGGACCTACATGTCATGTCATCCAGATAGTGTTTAGATTGTACTTAGGGACATCTTCCACTTGTGGATTTGTTTCCGTTGAAATTCATTTCCATAGAATTTAAGTTGCTATTTATTACTGATCTGATCATCCGAGGGTCCACAGACAGCCTGTTGGGGAGGTGATTTCTACGCAGTGGTGAGCTGAACAATTCAGCAGTGTAAAGTATGTTCCCAGCCTTCCCTGAGGGAGGGTCCTCGTGACAGTGACCAAATCAAGCTGACTGCTAAACCGAGTGTGCCCTCTTCTCTTCCAGTCTGTGCCATCTTAGTCAAGAAACATGGAGGTAATTCATGGCAGGCCCTATTGTTGCAGAGAGCTTGAAGGAGCTGACATACTGTCCAATACCTTCTACTCTAATGAACTGCACACTCCGCTACAAACAACTGTTCGTCCAACTGCCTCAGAGGACAGGTAAAACAAAAACTAGAGAACATAAATCATTAAAAAGGGCTTTAATACATTAGTTTATTTTTATATGTGATATATGTGAGAAAAAAACATTCAGTTAGGGGGCTCTTCTGTTTTCACATCATAGGGATGGCATAACATCACAATTAACTGTAAAGTCTCCACATCCGTTAGGAACTTGATCAAAAGTAAGTTGGTGGGTTTTTTTACAAGGCAGACCTCAATTTCATCCACTACATTCTGGAACTCCAGAATGATCACTTCCTTCATTTGAAAATTAATCTGTTTAATCAAACTTTTTATTTTATAAATAGTGTAGTGGTTCCCTAACATCCCCTAACACCATCTGTTCAAAAACACTCCCAGAATCTAAAATTGTTCATGGTTGCTATCTAAATTTTTGCTTTACCGAATTTCCTGTAACACATTAATTACAAATTATTATTAAAATTGCACCTAATGTATATCGAGTAATTACTGTGAGTGGGCACTGAACCAAATGCTTTGAATGTAGCAGTTCTTTTAATCCTCACAACAACCCTGTAAGTACTATTATTATCCCCATTTTACATATGAAGTAATGGGTACAAATAAGTAATTTTCCAAGATCTTAGTGCCAGCTTTCTGTTTTTACTTGAATCGTTTTGAGGCGAAAGAAAATCTCAAAACACTTGGACAGTGAAAAAATAGCCTGTGTGGTTGTTTTGTTTTGTTTTGTTGATAATTTCAATTGGTCAAATCTCTCATTTAAGAATTCCTTCTTTAAGAAATCACACAGAAAGCCACTCAGCCTCAGTTTACACTTCCAAAATGGAGTGTCACTACCACACAGGCAATCCATCCCAATTTCGAATGCTACTGATTGTTAGGTAATTCTTTCTACTGAGAACACTTTTTCCTCCTCCTAATTTCCACCTGCTGATCCTAGTTCTTCTCTCCAAAGCTTCGCAAAATAAGAATCATCTACCATCTCCACGACAGCAGCCCTTCAAAGTCTGAAGATCCTTGGGCTCTGTAAGAATTCTCTTTGCCAGACTAAACACTGGTTCTCTGTGGACTTCACTCTTTCTTCCATTGAGGCTTTCACCATCTTGATCAGACGTCCGTGGATCTAGTCTAGTTTGTAAACATGCTTTTTATATGAAAAAAGAAGGTGGCTTTTTTTTTTCCTAATGATAAAACTAACACACGTTCCTTATAATTTAGAAATCATGGACATCCATAAAGAAAGCAAATTTTCCATTTTTCTAACAAAGGAAAAGCTATGAAATTAAAGCACAAGGGAGAAAAACCTCTGTACTTCCTTTATCCAGAATAACCACCACCGTTAACATCTCAATATGTGTCTTCTCCATTTTTTAAAATTTAAAGATATTTAACATATTTTTTATAAACTGATATTTTCATTTAATGAAAAGGAATATTTTCATATTTGTGAGAAAGAAGACTCAGCTCATTCTCCTGAGTCAGTCCTTTCTGCATGTGCTCTTTTGTTACCTGATTCCCAAAAGTGGCTGTCAGCCCTGAAGTCCTACTACTCAGCTCCAAGGGGATCAGATTATGGATGGCTTCCCTTGAGTCAAAGGGAACCATTAGCAGATTGTGCATGATTTGGGCATAGGCAACTGTCCCTGGCTCAAAAGCAAGGTAAAATTTTATATTTAGCGAAAAAGAATCTGAGTAGGAATTTAAGGCTATCCTATCTGAATAAATTCACTATCCCCTCAAAAGCACTTTTGTAAGCCTTTTCACTGAAATGTTTACCTCTTCTACCTACCAACCTATGGTTGGTTAGTAATTGGTTCCAAAACCTTTTAACTGGCATGAAATTTAAGAGAAGTATCTTTAAGAAAATGCTTTTTATTAACTGATTATAAAATTAAATACAACATATGTTCAGTTACCTATAAACTACAGTAAGGTACTACTTGAAGCAAAAGGTAGGTACAACCATGTTCCTGATTCCTAATAACTAAAACTTTCTTTCCCTTTAATCCATGTGAATTTTTTCCTATCATCGTCCCCAAATGGGAAAGCCAGGATGATCATGCATTCTCACAACCCCTCCTTTTAACTCCCTCTTAAAAAGCAGCTGGGCAGTTTACAGACACAGAAGTTCTCTTTTTCTTCTGAACTGCTGTCAATGCTGAGGCTTACTTCTTCAGAGCAAGGTCAGGGTCTGTGGCTCCTGACTCAAGCCTCAAGGTATCTCAAGAGCAAAACAAGACAAAAAGCTCCTAGCCTTTAGGGATTACCCTTCTTATTGGTAAGGGTATGAATCCTAGCATATGTTAGCTCTCAACAGTTTACTTTTCTAAACTTGGATGTACTTAAGGGGATACCTTTTTTAAAATATCACGTGTTCTGAACTCAGCCATTTCAACAACAATGCAAAATGACGTCCTCACATCAGCATACTTTTTTCTTTTCAGAATAGGCAGTCTAGCTCCACTGTTACCCAGCACTGGTATGCAGACAGGACACATTAGAACCACATGAGCAGCTTTCTAAAAACAGAGATTCCCAGGCTCAATCTGGAGATATTCACAAGGTCTGAGGTGGGTCTAGGAAATCTTCATTTTTAGAAGTTTTTCAGCTTACTTTGAGAACTACTAGGCTAGCAGAAAGCACTGAAAACAGTAAGAAAACCAGGATTATGGTTCTGGCTTACCCACTGGCCAAAGGGGAGTCACTCTTTATCATTCAGTTACTTTCTTCACTGGTATATTTTAGAGCAATTATAGTAGTCACTATTATATATACTCTAACTTGATCTCCTTTAAAAATATCAGTAACCATGGACTCTGAGAAACAAACTGAAGGTTCTAGAGGGGAGGGGGTGGGGGGATGGATTAGCCTGGTGATGGGTAGTAAAGAGGGCATGTATTGAATGGAGCACTGGGTGTTATACACAAACAATGATGTATTGAATGGAGCACTGGGTGTTATACACAAACAATGAATCATGGAACACTACATCAAAAACTAATGATGTAATGAATGGTGACTAACATAACATAATAAAACTAAAAAAATATGTATCAGTAAACAAGTGGTAGTCTTTTGTATTCCTTCCACTGAAAATTCAAGAATGGCTGATACAGCTATTCAAAATCAGGACAGATGTCTATCTGTTTTCCATTCAGTTGACATCTCCTTACCTCTAGCAAGTTCTCTAGCTCATTGAACAAACAAACATCGATTAAGGCAGTGCATTGAGAATTGCTTAAGATTTCATCAAACGTTCCCATTTGGTTTCTGGATTTATTCCATTGCTTTAGGATTCTTGAGTATTTTTTTTTTTTATTACAAGTCCTCTGCCAACTAAAAATGAGAATATGTTTGTTCTGAGCTTTCCTTTAATCATTCCTTCCAATAATTACTCGCTAAATTCAGCCCCCAAGTAGAATGTAATGCTCACAACTCCATACTGACTCCAAAGCAAGATGCTCGTTCATCCATAGGAAACCTATCTATCTCAAAAACAAGTAAACACTTAATTTTATGTGGCCACAAACTGCAGTACTAACAATCTACTGTTATTTTCTTTGTTGTGGAGACATGTATTATTTAAGCTTTCAAATTATTTAATCTTAAAACTTCAATATTTATTTTAATTAGTTCCTTCTATAAGATGCAGTTAGTATTCAAGCTAAAAGGCATATGTGAGACACTAAAATAAAGGAGAAATAGGACTTAGGTTTGCTTTTGCCTTTTATTTTAAATGGTTTCCTGCAACTTACTGGCTTTAGACGGATGCCCACCCAAATGATTGATTAACATTTTCTACTGGCTCATCTTCCTAGGACAATGTAATATATATGGAGGTCAGATGTTGAGAAATTGACTCATCTAATTTAAATATAACTATTTAAATTGACCATTGAACAACACAGGCTATTGTTCTTCTTTTCCTCTCTTGCTTCACCTCCTACCATAGCTCTTCTCTACTGTGCTTTAAATACCTGAATTCTTTATCATCTCTACTAATGTGGCCCAAAATTCAACTCCATTTTCTCAGTCCTTAAGATTTAGATAAGTTCCACTCAAATCTTTATTACATACCTTCTGGAAGTCCAAAGCCTTCCTCAAAACTTTCCACATTCCCAGGACAGGGGTGGGGGTGGTCATTAACGACTTTCTGACTTTGGTTTCCTTTGGGTCCACTTCCGCTGCTTCTGTTCAGTAACACTTTGACCCAGATGTGAAACACAGTCATTCTCCAGTTTCCTCCAAAGACCTCATCCACAGAGAGCATTTGTGAGCCTTGTAAACTTTCCTGATCAGTTAGGGGTCAAAAGGAAGAATCACATCACACCATATAACACATAACTTAAAGCCCCTTCTTAGCCATAACTTCTGTATTCTCAAAAGTTCTTGAACCCAGCTGTCACCGGGGTTCCTCACTGGCTTTTCACCCGTGCAGTCCCCAGCCTCCTAATACCTTGCTGGCTTCTCCCTTCTTCATCTCCCTTTACTCTACTTTCCTTTCATCTTCCTCTCACAAGAGTAAAAAAACCAAATCCTTCCCTCTGCAGGGCAGCTTAATCAGTCTTAGGTGGCTCCGTGTATTACCAACACCCATACTTCCAGAATCCCAACCTCTACAGCAAGTGGCCTAACAAAATATCTTATCAAACAAAACAGATCCTTTCCAAAGAAGCGTTCTGGAGCCAGCACTGTCAGGATTTTCAATTCCATAAACTTTGTGACCTCTAGGCCTTTTGATGTGTTATTCCCCCACCTACACGTCCTACTCATTCTTTAGAACTCATCTTAGATAGTGATTCCCCCAAGAGTCCTTCCTCCAGAAAAGAATCTTGGTCCTGCAAGGTGCCTAGCAGTATACTATCTATCCTGGACCACTTAAAACCAAGGTCAGATGGTGGGCAGATGCAAATTTGAGCAAAAGACAACAAGAGAGGTGGTTTATTTCTAACTTATCTTTAATATGAGAGAGTAACCTTTTGCAACTTATTGTGGAGATGGTCTCCTTTAGATTTCTCACTTGGCTGATTTCTGTATCCCTCACCCAGAAACCTCCTTAAAACAGAAATAAAATTTGCAAGAATTGGCACTGCCCTAAGGGCAAAAGTGTCTCCTTTGCTTGTTTACCACTCTGGAGTCCTATTTTCTTCTTATGGAGCTCTGGTAACTCTTTCCTGTCTTGTTAACAACTAGTTGCTTTTATAAAAAGATGTTTTTCTTTTCAGTGTTTTTGTTTTTTGTTTTTAAGTCTGTCTTCTCCAGGTAAATCAATAAGGTCAGATAGAAATAGAATCCAACTTCTCCAAGAAAAGTTAATCCAAAGTAATTGATTCCCTTTTTAAGAGTTACATTTCCTTGCTCTCAAAGAAAACTACCTAGTCAATAAATATTTGTTAGGCATCATATGTTTGAAAGACACTATTCTATATCCTGGGGATTCTACAGTGAGTGTGGCAGAGTCCTTATCTACGGTGATTTGTCCTTTTTGCTGTGCTATGGAAACTGTGACGAATCAATGTTCTTTGTTCTCTACAATATTATACTGTTCATCTCTTGGTGACAGATCACCAGTTTATTATAAAAGGATGTAACTCAGAAATAGCTAGATGGAAGAGATGCATAAGGCACGGTATGTGGAAAGGTGCATGGTGCTTCCATGCTCTCTGAGTGTACTAACTCTCCCCCACATCTCCATGTATTCACCAACCAGAAGCTCCCTTTTCAGCACTTTTGGTTGTTTTCACTGGGAAGGATACTCCAAATAATCTAGACTGCCATTACTAGAAACTGGAAGTCATTAAATCTTTGCTAATTAGGAAGCAGATTTTTTTGCCACATGTTCTTAAGTGTTTAACAAGGCCTGCTTCTAAGGAAAAAGCTTTCATTCCTATGTCACAGGCTACAGTCCAGGAAACAAACCATCTCTTTGGCTTCACTCATTCACTCATATATGCACTCATTCAACAGACTCCACTGAGTACTTCCTACAAAGCATGTTTACAACAGTGAACTAGATAGACTCCCTGCCCTCCACTCTCTTGTTAAGAAAGAGCAGAAAAAGTCATCTGAATTACCAGTTTTCAAAATCAGACTAAGGCCTACCAGCCAATTTATGAAATTTCCACATCTCCAGTCCACTAAATGGTACAGTTGTAAGGGATGAGACCGGATTCCTATGAAAGGTAACTGTTGAATGGGGCAACGCTTTTAAAACTTTAGCACATATAACAATCATCTAGAGGGCTTATTATAACAGATTACTGGGGCCCACCCCCAGAAATCCTGATTCCTAGCCCTGAGGGAGAGCCTGAGAATTTATATTTCTAGTAAGTTTTAAGAGATGCTGATATTGTGGTGCCTGGGTCGCTCAGTCAGTTAAGCAGCCAACTCTTGGTTTTGGCTCAGGTCATGATCTCGGGGTTCTGGGACTGAGCCATGTGTCAGGCTCCACGCTTAGCAGGGAGTCTCCTTGAGGATTCCCTCTCTCTCTCCCTCTCCCTCTGCCCCTCACTCCACTTGTGTGCTCTCTTTCTCTCAAATAAATAAATAAATCTTTTAAAAAAAAGAGAGATGCTGATGCTGTTGGTCCACGGTCCACACTTTGAGAACCACTACTAAAGGAGCTCTAGATAAAGCTTAGGAGCAAGGGCTTCTGCTCCTTTACACGACTCTCCACTTTTAAAAATCAAAAGATAATCTCCATGTCCATCAACAGATAAATGGATAAAGAAGATATAATATTTATATACATATAATGGAATATTACTCAGTCATCAATAAGAATGAAATCTTGCAATTTGCAATGACAGCAGTGGAACTAGAGGGTATTATGCTAAGCAAAACAAGTCAGTCAGAGAAAGACAAATATCATATAATTCCACTCAAATGTGGAGTTAAGGAAACAAAACAGAGGGCGCTTGGGTGGCTCAGCGGGTTAAGCGACTGCCTTCGGCTCAGGTCATTATCCTGCAGTTGCAGGGCTCCCTGCTCAGCAGGGAGTCTGCTTTTCCCTCTGACCATCCCCTTTCATGCTCTCTCTCTCTCTCAAATAAATAAATAAAATCTTTTAAAAAAAAAAAGAAACAAAACAAATGAAGATAGGGGAAGGGGAAGGAAAAATTAGATGAAAGCAGAGAGGGAGACTCTATTAACACTGTATGTTAATTAAATTGAATTTATATTAAAAAAAAAAAGCCAATCTCTAGCCAAGACCATTCAATGGGGAAAGACTATTCTTTTCAACAAATAGTGCTGGGACAACTGGATAACCACATGCAAAAGAATGAAGTTGTATCCTTATCTCACACCAAGTATAGAAATTAACAACAAATCAACATGGATCAAAGACCTAAATGTGTAAGAGCTAAAACTATAAAAACTATTAAAAGAAAACATATGGGTAAATCTTCATGATCTTGGATTCAGCAGTATATTCTTGACCCTAAAAGCACAAGAAACAAAACAGAAAATAGATAAACTGGACTTCATCAAAATATCAAGAAAATGAAAAGACAACATAGAGACAAAGTAGGAGAAAATACTTGCAAATCATATAAAGGGACTGGTATCTAGTAGTTTTACACCTCAGTAATAAAAAGAAAGCCCAATTTAAAAATGGCAAAGGATCTGAATAATAGACATTTCTCCAAAGAACATATACAAATGGCCAATAAGCATGTGAAAAGATGTTCAACATCACTAGTCATTAGGAAAATGCAAATCAAAACCACAAAGAGGTACTACTTCACATGCACTGGGAGGGCTGTATGAAAAAAGAGAGGCAGAAAGTAGATTAGTGATTGCTTTGGGCTTGGGTGGGGAAGGGCAAGTGGGAAATGAAAGCTGAAGGGTACAAGGTTTCTTTTTTAGGTGACGAAAATGTTCTAAAATTATTGCGATGATGGTTGTACATATCTGTGAATATACTAAAAACCATTTAACTGTACACTTCAAATGGATGAATTATATGACATATAAATTGTATCTCAATAAAGATGCTTAAAAGAAATCAGCACATGGACTACAACTGTAAACATAATAATAATAATAATCTGTTATTATTTAACAGATTAAGAATTTAACTCAAGAATTTAACCATGTTCTGTCAGCAATCTGGTGATGCCTTTCATATCTGTGTACTGACTTCCTTGTCTAGAGTTTTAAATTACTTTGATGGCAAAAAGTAGGTTTTTAGTGGTAAGAATACCACTTTAAATAGTTTAGCATTGTTCCAAAGGTACTGACTCTTTTGTGGATTCAGTGTAGTTATAATACTACAGTGCAGTGATTCTCAATATTTTTCAAAGATGAGGATCTCTTTGTTTTCCTGTTCATTTTCAAGTTTTTATCTCCCACATATGTGTCATGATTCATTGATTGAAATTGTAAAAAGCCATAATGACCAGAAGCTTTTATGAATTTGATAATGCTTTACAATGAAGTTTCATTTAAGTATGTAATGCCCACATGTATTTGAAAATCGGTAGTGTGGTATTCGTAAGATGTTTTTATTTATTTGGTCTACAGATCATTCTTAGTGAGCTTGTGATTCTGCTGACCCTTGAAATAAAGTTGGCTCCCCCTGTGTCCTACTGCCCCATTATCTGGGCATATCATTATTACTTTCACCTCTTAGGGTTCTCATGAAGATTCAGTGAAATACCATATATTAGGTGCATGATACAGTGCTTGGCATTTAAGTGATCTCCATCTTGCTTTCCCTTTCCTGTGTTACCATCAGCCACTTTTGAATATGGAAACGTTCTGGGGTCTTCTGGGTAGTTTGGTACCAATGGGACAGAGTTTAGGGCAGTGAATAGGGGCAGGAAGGCCGCATCTCTGAGAGGGCAGGTGAGAAGGCATGAAATATCACCTAGAGCAACAGTATCTCTCATAATCTACCCAGCAGGGAGAATTCCGTGTTTTAAAAATGCAACCCAAAAATAATTGTGAAGCTATAGGAACTTTGGTTGTTCGTCTTAGTCTGTTCAGGCTGCTGTAACAAAACAGCATAGATTGGGTGGCTTCTTATAAACAACATTTCCTTCTCACAGTTCTGGAGGCTTGAAGTCCAGGATCCTGCTGCCAGCATAGTCACATTCTGGTGAAAGCCTTCCTCCTGGTTCAGAGCTGGCACCTTCCTGCTGTATCCTCACATGGTGGAAGGGGCTAGCAAGTTCTCTGGGGTCTCTGTTACAAGAGCATTAGTCCCATTCATGAGGGCTCCATTCGACCTAGTCACTGAGTAAAGGCCCCACTTTCTTACACCATCACATCGGGCATTAGGATTTCAACATCTGAATTCTGGGGACAAAAACATTCTGACCATAGCATTCCATGTTGAAATGATTTTCAAAAGTCTCTCTTTTTTCATAGGTATCAGGAATTAAGGGAGTCGCTCCAACAATGTAGACATCGATGGGGTGCTGATAGGGAATATGGTGGGATAATGCCCATTTCACTCCCTGAGGAACACAGGCAAAAATGTGAACCTCCTCATGTCATGGGCAAAGGACATCAGCATTATGGATTTGGTGGAGAAACCTGGCCAAGGTAAGTAAACTTTCTGCCCTTCACACAGAGGTCTTCATTTTTCATTTTTCTTTATTGTTATTATGAGTCCTTTGTTAACTTAAATCTACCTCCAAACTTACATTTTACTGTTTATGGAAAAGACACAGATGGAAAAACCAACTATATAATTTCTAATTGTGAAATCAGAAAAAAAAAATCTGTGTTTATGGATGTCTTTGCTATCCTTAGAGATGTTTAAGTATTGTGGTCAGAAATTTTGATTAATTCCCTTACTAATCACATTTTATCTAAAACCAAATGGGAATATTCCTGAGAGACATTAACTTAAAAATGTTTTTTCTTGAGCAAATAGCTGGCTTAATTTGTACAGATGTTGTTGATTTATGGAACTTTTGATTTCTAATTTGTTCATCAATCTGTACTCATTAGAATCTACTGGGCACCATTTTCAAGTATTAAAATATTGAAGTAATCATTTATAACTTTTAAAGTCACTCTTTCAGCAACTTTATTCAAAATACATTAAAACTGAAGAGAAAGCAAAAAATCTGAGCAGCAAATTAAATGTCACATTATTTACTAAAAATATGAAACTTTAAAAAAAACTGCAAAATTTACTCAAAGTACAAACCTTCACACAGAGCCTACCTACCTACTCCTGCTTTATCTAATAATCCTGCTTACCTAGTTTATAACAATGTAGCTAAAGCAGTTTAAAAAAATAAATTAGGAAAGACAAGCTGTAAGTAGAAAGAGAAACAGCCACATTAATGACATGTGGCAGCCAACCTTAATGAAGCCTCAGTGAAGCAATAAAAAGCAGGCAAACGAAAAGGTCTGTCAGTCCAACTGGAAAGATGCAAATATCAACACATTATAGATAGCAAGGACCTCAAGATCATTCATTCATCCAACACATTTTTTTAAGTCCCCACTCTCATGGAACTTACTTTATAATATAATATAATATAGGTAGCTTTACAATATCTTTGTAAAGAAACTACTGTTATCCTGGTTTTACAATACACGGAGACCTGGAAGATTCAGTGCCTTTCCCTGGATCAGACAACTATGAAGTTCTGGAACAAGGACTAGAGTCCATGTTTCTTTGAGTCCAAAGCCCAAGCAAATTCTTTTCATCTGTCTATTCCATTCACCATTTACTCCAGCTATTCATTTATTCAGTAATCTGAGTACAGCAAGCTTGTTCTAGATGCTAGAGGTATAGCTCCTCATGGAGTTTACATGTATTGTCCTCAAAATTTATGTATTAAAAAAATACACAACATTCTAAAAGGATCAGAATTGTACTCACAGAATCCCAAAGTGCAAAAAGAGAGCCAAAGATGAGTTTCTTAAGGGAAATCCAGTTTGAAATGAGAGGTTTGTGTTTGCTGCCTCACTGAATGCAGCCCTGGGTGGGCCACCAGGAGATGAAGTACTTGTTCCAATAAGAACGCCCATCATCCCGGGCTCAGAAATGCAGGTTCCTGTGTTCCGTTCTCCTCACATCTTTTTACGTCAAATGTTACCATTTCGGCATATTTAACTCTTAAAAATATATTTAGGACACAGTCCTATTTTCTGATACAATGCACATCCCTTGCCAAACAACTACAGAATAGGTTTTACTTGTTTCCTAGTAGGGAGTAACTTCTGTCACAGTATTTTTCTTTTTCCCAAAAAGGGCCTTTTATTTTTTTTTAAAGATTTTGTTTATTTATTCATGAGAGACAGAGAGAGAGAGAGAGAAGCAGAGGGAGAAGCAGGCTCCCAAGAAGCAGGGAGCCCGATGCGGGACTCGATCCCAGGACCCCGGGATCATGACCTGAGCCGAAGGCAGTCGCTTAACCAACTGAGCCACCCAGGCACCCTACATCATTAGTTTTTGATGTAGTGTTCCATGATTCATTGTTTGTGCATAACACCCAGTGCTCCACGCAGAACGTGCCCTCCTTAATACCCATCACCAGGCTAACCCATCCCCCACCCCCTCCCCTCTAGAATCCTCAGTTTGTTTCTCAGAGTCCATCGTCTCTCATGGTTCGTCTCCCCCTCCGATTTACTCCCCTTCATTCTTCCTCTCCTGCTATCTTCTTCTTCTTTTTTTTTCTTAACATATATTGCATTATTTGTTTCAGAAGTACAGATCTGTGATTCAACAGTCTTGCACAATTCACAGCGCTCTCCATAGCACATACCCTCCCCAATGTCTATCACCCAGCCACCCCATCCCTCCCACCCCCCACCACTCCAGCAACACTCAGTTTGTTTCCTGAGATTAAGAATTCCTCATATCAGTGAGGTCATATGATCCATGTCTTTCTCTGACTGACTTATTTCACTCAGCATAACACCCTCCAGTTCCATCCACGTCGTTGCAAATGGCAAGATCTCATTCCTTTTGATGGCTGCATAATATTCCATTGTGTATATATACCACAGCTTCTTTATCCATTCATCTGTCGATGGACATCATGAAGCCTCTATTTTAAAACAGCAAGATCTCAAGAGAGATGAAGTTGTGCATAATGTGTACTCTTCCGGAATACTGTGATGACTTGAGGGAATAAGCAGAAACCCAAGGGTATGGCTACATCCCCAACGGAAAGGAATGAGCCTTACAGAGGACATTTAACAGGATCTTAGACCATAGTGCCCAAGATGCTTGTATCCTATCTGACACAATCTCAGCACTTACTCTCTGCCACCTCCATCCCATCAGGCTAAAGACGTATGGAGACAATAATATTCAGTCATCAAGCTTATAGCACAGAAAGGCAAACTGATTTCAGATGATGGAATCAAGAATTCACTCACACTGTGTCATAGCAAATAGCTGGGTTTAAACAGAGCTGTCCAATTAAACACAGGTAATACGAGAACATATGGTAAGGCAATTTTGTAAACGAGGAAGAAAAAAGAAAAAATATGATATATATGTTATATATGTATAACATATATATTACATATGTACATTTATATATTTTTTAATATATAAAACACATGAAGAAACTAGTCTGAGAAGAAACACAGCCCAGGAAACAAAAGTAGATTCTCTAAAGGACAAAATAAGTACGTGATTCAAATAAAAAAAAAAAAACAAGATGATTAAATGGTAGAACATTATAAAAGGGGAGATCACAGGGCTAAGGGGAAAAATGAGAAAAACAACTACACAAAAGAACTCACAAATCTAGTCCAAAAAGAAGCAGCAAGAAACAGAATAGATGTGACTGAAAATTGATAAGGCAGAGGGGAAAGATAAGGATATTAAAGCAATAAAAATAAAAAGCTATGCTATTAAGAACAAGCATAATTACTTATCATAAGGAAAACTGATGTCCCAAATGTAGATCATCTAACAAGAAAAACAACAAATAATAAGTAAATCCAGCAGAAATAGGTACTCAGAGATACACAAGAAAAGTCCCTTGAAATCAATAACTGAGGGGCGCCTGGGTGGCTCAGCTGGTTAAGCAACTGCCTTCGGCTCAGGTCATGATCCTGGAGTCCCAGGATCGAGTCCCGCATCGGGCTCCCTGCTCAGCAGGGAGTCTGCTTCTCCCTCTGACCCTCCCCCCTCTCGTGCTCATGCTCTCTCTCTCTGTCTCTCTCTCAAATAACTAAATAAAATCTTTAAAAAAAGAAAAAATAAATTAAGAACTGGTTCTGAAAATCAAAAGGATATACCATCCAATGGAAAAAACGGAAGTGGAGCTACTGACATTGAGATACAACCTGGTTACATTATTTTATTCATAAAGGAAGAAGCCTGTGTGCTCAAGGCTACTCACATTCAAATCAAAGTCTAGTACAGATATGGATGAGTGGCAGAACTTAGGGCACACATTTGTACCCTGGTTGCTCAAGAGGCTGGGAAGTAGATTTTCTGGATTCTTCCTAGGCAAATGGGATCTTCAAAATGTGGAAAACTAACAAAATGTAGAGAGGGTGTTATAAAGATGTTAGTCATCTGTGCCAGCCAGCTGACTGCCATGCTAAATAGCAGCAGCCACAACAATAATATGCTTTTCTGTTCAACATGGGGCCCATGGACCAGCAGCATCAAGGAAATGGCGAATGCAAATCTTGGATCCCACCCCAGATTGACTGAGCGAGAATCCGCATTTTAAGAAAATCCCTCGGGTAATTCTAACATGTAGCAAAGTTTGAGAACTGCTGCCAGTGTAAGAAAATGCAAGACTTTTTCATACAAATGAAAATGCACTCACCTCCCCAAGAGGGGAAATCCAGAGTCTCATCAGTTCCTGCATCCAGCTCCAAGTCCAAGATCCCTGGGTGATGTTCTCCTCTCTAGTTCAGTCATAATCTTGTCCTGACAGTCCACAGCTATGCACTTAATGAAGCGAACCATCACCAACACCCTATATAGAGTAATAATGAAATAAGGGAAAAGGGTGAATGAAAAAATAAAACTAGTTAATACATATAAATATAATAAATATGTTACATGTTACATGTTATATTATAATTATATATTATAGTATATAAAAGCATACTATATATAACATAGTTATATATATATATATATATTAATATAGTTATATACATACATCCAAGTTTCCTTGCCCTCAGCCAGCACCTGAGCTGGTAGGAGTTCATTACCTGGTGGAATGCCCCCAATTTTCTTCCTGAGAGATCTAGCAATTAGTGGTTCTGCCTGTGGGAGGCCGTTCCAGTATGCCATTAACTTTATGCCACTAGAAGCAATACCAGGAGGTGTCTAAAAGATTCTTTAGATTCTAGAAATACTCCTTTTCCCCATCATTGCATAACAGCAATCCTCTTACCCTTGACATTCAGGATCAATCATCCCAATCTACTTGGTATAATCCCTCCTTGCCTGTTTCCCCCAATCATAAGGAGCCCCAATTACCACATCATCAGTTCAGCTTCCAATTCAATGGGACCGTTGTGTTTCCCGATGAAGAATTTCTCCCTTGACCTAAAACCAGCAAAACTCAAGGTGGCTAGGAAGGAAGTAAAATTTCTCTCAAGTGTAATAGTAAGTATAACAGTGAGAGGTACCACTCCCACTTTCACCCTTCATTTCTTAGACCATCCATTCTGGCTATGGGAGAAACCATTTATTGGTCACCAGTTCAGAGCATGTGCCATACTCCTGGGGACAAGCTTCAGCCACAAATGAATCTTCACTAGGCTGGTCTACATTCTGTAAATAGGATAAGACCAGTGAGTCCTTTAAATTCAATCAGTGCCTTATTTCTTTGGTGGTAAACTGAGTTCCTTAGTCAAAAGTATTATTTTTTAAGATGGCATGCAATGAAGAAGGTATTCAGAAGTCCACTGGTGATGTACTGACAGAAGTATAGTGAGAAGGAAAAGGAAATGTCTCCTTTGGTATGTCTCCTTTCCCACATTTTGTTACACAATTACATAATTATATATGTACCCATTGAAAATATATGTATTATATTGTTTATGTGTGGAATCACTGGATATATAGTAGTAGGCAACTTGGTTTTTTTTTTCTCTCTATAATCTAGAGACTGTAAACACGGATCTATTTTATTTTATTTTATTTTATTTTATTTTATTTTATTCATTTGAGAGAGAGCGCAAGAGAGAGAGAAAGCACAAGCAGAGGGAGGAGGGGCAGAGAGAGAGAGAGGAACAAGCATGCTCCCCACTGAGCAGGGAGCCCGACACGGGGCTCGATACCAGGACCCTGGGATCATGACCTGAGCCAAAGGCAGATGCTTTACCAACTGATTCACCCAGGTGCCCCAACACAGATCTATTTAATTCTTTTTAATTTCTCTTTGTGTTCCACAATATCGATGCATCATAGACTATTTAGCCATTTTCATATTGTTTCCTCTTCTTCTTGGCATTAACTATATGTAACAAATATTCTTGTACAGGCCTCCTTGAGTTCATGCAAAATGTTTCTCTAGGGAAAATCCTTAGTGAAAGTTATGGGTCACAATATATGAATATTTTCAATTTTAGAAATATAGCCCAAATGCTTTATATTCTCGTGGTGGTAAGTAAAAGTATCCATTTCCCTCATACTCTTGGACAACTATGTTATATTATCAAACCATAATTTTTGCCCATCTAATATGTATAAAGGTTACCTTCGTTATCAGAATGCATTTCTCTGGTTGAGTACTTATGTTTGGTTTCTTATGTATGGTCATTTACATTCCCTTTTCTGTCTTATTCTTTGCCCATTTTTATTGTCTTTTTAGGTATGGATTCTTATTATGTTCTAGATATTAATCCTTTACATATCTTTATTACAAAAATTTCTTCCAAACTTTATCTGAGCTTTTTTATTCCATCTTATCTTCAAAAGTTTTTCTTCTGATGTTATCAAATTCCTTTTGGATTTGGATTTTAAAAGAAAAATCTAATTTAAAATGTTTTCCCCACATGGGGCGCCTGGGTGGCTCAGTCGGTTAAGCATTGGACTCTTGATTTCAGCTCAGGTTATGATCTCAGGGTTGTGAGATTGAGCCTGCATTGGACTCTGCCCTGGACATGCAGCCTGCTTAACATTCTCTCTCCTTCTCCCCATCACCTCCCCTCTTTCTCCCTTAAAAAGAAAAAAAAAAAGTTTTCCGCACCACAAAGAAAAAAACATATTCTTGTATATTTTCTTTTAATATTTGTATGTTTTTCCCAATTCTTTAGATTTTTAATCCATCTGAAATTATCTTTATGCATAGTATGAAATAGAAATCTACTCTTTTTCAAATGGCTAGTGAATTTTTCCTGCATTGTTTATTGAAAAGTAAATTCTTTTCCACTGATTTAAAATGCCACCTTTTTTCATATACTGAATTTCCCATATATACATGGTTGTATTAGCCTATTTGTCTTTTACTATCTGATCATCACTATGTTAATTTGAAAAGATGTTCAATTTAATCTTTTCTTTTCAGAAAACTTCCTATTGAACAATTCTATTATTTGACGCAGAATAAAAAAAGTGGCATCTATGGAAATGATTCTTTGTAAGTTTGGGGTTTCTTTTCCTTATATTGGACCAAATAATGTTTTTAAGTGAAAATGAGTTATATAAGAAATAAAAAAGCCCCAAAATGGGATCGTTCAGAAAAAGTGTTTTTTTTTAACAGAGATCATTAATAATAGAAGCCAAGACCAAAGAAACAGAAATAAAATAAACCAAAACCCACTAAGACTTTGTGGCATTTAACAAGAAAAAAAATACAAAATATGGAATAGTAATGTTTGAAAGAATTCACACAAGTCATCTGGGTCCATTCCTCTGCTTTTGACCTAACTATCTAATAAGAATCTGTTAAATTTCTTTAAAGATTCATAGGAAATGCCCCAGCGCCCTCAGCAAAATTTTTCATCAGGAGCTTATGAGGACAGAGGTTAATTATGACAATCTACAAATAATTTGTAATAAAATTACTCCCTAAGTCTCCTTTTTGGATAAGGAATACTTTTTAATTTATCCTTTGCTTAGAGGAAGTATTTTCCAGTATATGAAATTATTTTTTCCTCTTTTAAATAGTTTGGTATATATATTACAAAAGCATACTTTTTAATTTTCAGATAAAAATAAAACACTGACAATCCTAAAGTAACAATGAAAATATCACTTCTTTAACTATTAGAACCGTTAGGAAAGTTTACAGGAAGGAAGTTAATATGGAGTTCAGCCACAAGAGGGAGCCAAAAAGACATGAATTTTGTGGTTGCTAGGCTCTGTTGATTCCTTTGGGATCAGTAAACTTTGAAAAGTAAATGTAGAATGCAGCAGTAAAATAATGGACTGGTTCAAATCAAGGAACTAGTGTCTGAGCATTTTTAATTTTTATTCAACCTTTCAAACTTTTAATTTTTAAAAAAGCTTTCCTTTAAATTTTTTTTTCCATTTTGAATCAGAATGCATTTTAGGTATACACTTGTCAATATCATAGCTAAATTTGTCGCATAAGAAAAATTTTAGATGCTGATTTAACCTATTTAATGTTTCATAGCCAACTCAAGACCCCTTGGATTCTTCATATTCATTGCCCCCTCCTTTCCCAACTCAACCACAAATATAACTGTAAGACATGTTTTGGGTCTTTTTTTTTTTTTTTTTTTTAGTTCCAAGCCTACAAACCTGGAGTCCAAATAAAGAAAGATATAAACCTCTTAAAATTAATGTGGATTATGTATTTATAATACACTGTAGACTCAAAAAATTATATAGCTTATGTACCACTTTCTAAATAAACATACAAATATTGAATAGTATATTCCATTTTATGGATCTTTGCTATCAACAGATAACACTGTATTCATTTTTCATGCCCGAAATACTTCAGAAATATCCTCATAGGCTGAAACTAAGTGTTGAATCCAGTAAAAGCAGGTGACAGTCCTTCTCTAGTGTGGACTTTCTTCCTGGGCTTCAGTATTATTTCTTGGCAGGCAGGGCTCAGAGTAATTAGTAAACACACAACTTTCAAATGAACTGATTCAGAAAAGACATGCCTCCAGGAACTTGTTCAGTTTTGTTCTAGCCTTTCTGTCAACTGGGCAATATTTACTATCATGAGAGATCAGCAATCCTGGGCAAAAGGACAAAGCACACAAAGTACACACAGTACTTATATATCTTGTCCACCAGGCCACACTCAGGTCACTTTAGGTCATGTAATTGTACCCATACATGGTGTCAGGCTGCCTCCAAGCACTCTGGCAATTGCCTGATTATGAGGGTGAATGTCAATAAGAAGCAGAACCATATTATCATTAGAAGCAGTCAGTCCTGCACCTGCACTGCAAGTAGGAAATGCAAAATGAGTGCCGAGTGGGACTGAAGTCAGATGGATCAAAAGAACTGAGACATAAGGATATCATATCTCTCTGGTCAATATTCAGTGTTCCAGAAAGTCAATCAACAATATTAAAGACACTGTAGTTTGAAAATGGGATACATCATTATTCTTAAGCAAATTTCCAATAGGAATGTATGCTTTAAAAAGTTCTTAATATAAATTAGGATTTATTTCCTGTTTTTATTCTAGGATGCCCAAACCACCTAATTCAACAGTAGGGTAAGTATATACTTACATTTTCCTTCCCTGTTACAATCAAGAAAAAAATATTGGCAATCCATATGTCTCAGACAGTGTGAGGATAAATGTGCCTTTTCATGAAAGATTTTTTTTTTTAACAAGTGGGAGAAGAGGCTGGTATTATATACCCTGCTAACCTTTTTTTAATAAACTTTTTAATTTAGTACAGTTTAAATTTACAGAATTATTTGAAAAATAGTACAGAAGTTCCTACAGACCTCATACCCAGTTTCCCTATTAACAACATCTTATATTAGTATGGTATATTTGTCACAATTCATGAGCCAATATTGTTGCATTGCTATTAACTAAAATCCTACTTTAGTCAGTTTTTTTTAACAAAAATAACCTTTATAATATATACAAGTTATTGAATGAAATCTCGTATTATAGACTAAAGACACACAGAGTCCATAGCTTGCAGGTCTTAAAGTATGTTTTGCTAAATCATTACCAGATATAACTCAATACTATTAACTAAGAAATAGTTTCTAGAATCTTAGGGGAAAGAATTTCTGCCTTAATCCCAAATGATCAGAAATTAATCAGGGCCTCTCCCTGCCTTCCTAACTTCTACCTTTTATCCCTTCTTCACAAAGCCAAAACCCTGGCTACAGACAAAACCAGAAGGACCCAATAACGATGTATACACATTTTGCAAATTGACTTTCTATCAAGAGGACTAATCCCCAGGAAAAAAAAATGGCTTATGAAATTTTTGTGGTTCTTTTTTTGTAATTTAACATGATCTTGGTCTTTAGAATTAATTAAGAAGTCAATCTCTACTTTCTGGTCATGGCTTTGTGATGAGAACAAGATACAATGAAAACCAAGGTAATGGCCTTTGTCAGGAAGTCCTTACCAACATCAGATTAGTAGAAAATGGGGCCACCCTGCCCTGGCCTCTGAGAGCATGCTAGCATTTATTTAACTTGTTGAATGATCCTCTGATAAAGATTAGAAATAAAGCAGTTAGCACAAGGCCTGGCACATAAATGCTTTATTGTTGTTTTTGTAGTAGTTATTGATGGGAGTTAAAAATATTTCAAGGCAATGTCCTCTGAGTACAATTCCTATTCATACAGTAGTTACGATGTCTCAGGACCTCCCACATTACCCAGAGATATTCTGTAGGGACAGTGTACAAATGTGACCATTTTGTGAAATATTCATACCACATTTCCTTAAACTTCATCAAGTCTGTGGGAAATGGTACTGGAAGTTTAAAAATTAATCCCTCATTGATTCCCGATTCCCCATTCCCACTAATTCTTCCATCTTTGGTCAACCTGACACATACTGGGAAAAAAATCCAAGAGAATCAGGATGAATCTTCTTCCCAGATAAGTTAATTAGCACATATTGAGACAATGATTACACTCCATTTACTCAGCCATTCTTTCCAGTACGTTTTGTTACTAAATGCTTCTGACTGTTGGACAATATTTGAACCCCAGCATTTCTCATTTCATTCTTCACTGTCCCTGGGGTCTCTTATCTTTCGTGCCCAGGTCCCCTGCTTCCTGACCACTCCACCTGCAGTCCCCCAAGGCTGTGAATGTCTAAGAACTTCCCCTGGAACATGGGCTTTTTACTAGACCTCAGTGAACTCCATCCTTTCCTTAGACTGGATGCTCTCTCCACGAGCAAAAATGTGTTCATTCCTGTTTTATTCACACAAATAGTTTGCTCAAACAATAAATGATCACTTATTTTCAAGCTGATATGTAAGGGGAAGTGAATTTGAGAGGGATAGTTAACTAGAGAACCCACCAAATCAGACAATGAAAATATTTATTTAGAATAAATGGTAATCATTGTGTCTTCTATAAAATGAAGTACAGCCAGCATTGCTTCACGAAAAGCAGTTACTAGGCTAGTGTTTTTATGACTACGAGGGACATGAGTTAGTTAGAACTGAGGAATGAAAGTCTTGATTCTATGTTCTCATGTCATCACAGAGTTGACAACCTTGTGCCTTGTACCAAGCCATGTAGTAGCTGATGTGGTGCTTTTTAAGCAAAGTAAATAAAACAGAAAAGTGCTTAGTGATTCACAATAAAATGATGCTACACCCAAGGCAAAAATGTGCTCAACTGAGAGAATTTGTGACAAGGGCAAGAAAACCAAATCACTTTCCACAAAAACAGAAAGAACTAGCTGGCCTCATAAATGACTTTTGCTTGGAGTCAACTTTCTCTCTTACAAATCAAACTTAACTTCTTGTGGTATCTAGGAGAGACCAGAAACTTGTTAAAATCTTATACTGCTAGGTATTTCAGAGGCCCATCGAGGTGCCAAGACTGCTGAATTCAGTACAGCTTTGCATCAGTGAGCCAAGTAAGCAAGCATTAGGGACCCAGATCTGAGCCAGCTATCACAATTTTTTTAAACCTCTGCTATTTCTTTTAAGAACTCTGCTAGCTTTTCAAATCATAGGAAAATTTTATCCCTGTGGGTTACTTGTTTCTTTTCCCATCAGTATACTAGTTTTTTTTATTTCTAAACAGTACTGTGTACTCTAAACAGGCAGTATATTTTTGTTGACTGACTGCTTAAAAGAACCAGACGGCCTGGATTGAAAGTTCAATGCAAGATGGTGAGAGATCACTTCGCATACTGAATGCCCAAAATGATCCCATAAAATAAAGTACTGGGATCCTCTTAAAACAAGAGGCAGGAATTGAAAGCAACTAGAAATTCTTCTTATAGCATTCTAAAAACTACAAATTTCATGTATCTTCTGCATTAGTTGTGAAAGTTATTCCCTGATAAAGAATTCAGTATGATTTATTTTAAAAATTAATTTGTCTAGCAAAATTAAGAAAATCTCATGTTTAATGGAATATATTCCACCAGAAAGCTAAATCCATGAGTCTAGGGACTTTGGCTCACCGTCATATCCTCAGGGATTAGAACAGTACCTGCTACAAAGAAGGATCCCAATAAATAACCGATGATTAATTTTTTTCAATTGCACTTCTTTCTATTCTATTTTGTTTGCTCAACTAAATCTCAGAGAAATCTGTTGCTCATATCCGATTGAACACCCATACCACACACACATCTCCCGCGGTGCCATGTTCCCGACCTTTACATCACCTAAGGATCTCTACACAGGCATTAAAGCCCGAAGCCAACAGCCATTTCCTCCCACTGTGCCAACGAAGGCTTATGATACAATGATTTTGAAAACAAGAGGTAAAATGTGATTTGATATAAGAATATTGATTCTTCTCATATTTGAATTACCTAGAGAAAAGGTAACTGAAGGTGACAGAACAGGTGCATGGTTGGCAGAGAAAAACACTTGTTGAACAAATTTAGGCTGTGAGGAAGGTAAGACCCAAGAACTGTCCTATAATGCGGTTCCTCTGTACATAAATATTGAGGCCCAAATGTTTGCCATCATCAGTATCAGCTTCAGTACCTTATTAGGAGATAGTAGCATTTTGAGAGACAGAATAGTGGAGTGTTTAAGAGCTATGGAGTCAGACTGCATGGGTAGAATTCTAGCTCTGCCACTTACCATGGACCATACCAAAGTCTCTCTTAGAGGACTTTAGAAAGATGAGTATATTGTAATAACCCTTATAAAAGACCTTTCCAAAAACTACTATTGCATTAGGTTTTCTACTCTTTTTTCACACTTACCTTAACTCTTCTTTAATAGAAATCAATACTATATGGATTAAGAGTGCAGGCCCTAGTACCAAACTGCCTGAGTCTGAATTGCTCCACTTACCAGCTGTGTGCTCTCAGGCAAACTGCTTTTCTTTGTGCCTCAGTTTCATTTGTTAAAGTGGAAGTAATAGTACCTTCCTCATAATAATGTGATGATAGATATAAAATACTTAGTACAGTACTGGCACATGGTAAATGTTCACTAAATGCCAACCTTCACTCTTATTACCCCTGAAGATGGATTTTAATGTGGACCTTACTATAGGACCAGAGGAGGCCATGCTGTGTTTGATAAAGCTTATCAAACTACCACTAATACCTAAGAAGCTAGAGTCTTTAAAATGTTCTCTTTCAATACCTTTTTGGTAAGCAAGTACTAATTCTATGTCTTGATATTTGGTCAGGGAAAGCCCAAATCAGGTGATATAGAAATGTATTTGCTAAGCGTTCAGAAACCAGAAAGAGGATCCAGGAAAACTTAAATTTAAAAGTTACAACTTACCTACAAATCCCTTTCATTAATCAGAGAGGTGCAGTACAGGGCTCTCTCATGCTGCGGGCCGCACCTCGGGTTAGATAGTCTCACTGTGTGTGGCCATGTGCTGCTCATTAAGGGGAGCAAGAATTCAAACACAGCTATTAACAGTAGCTCAAACAGTAGCTTATTAACAGTAGCACCTGCATTGCTCTCTACCTCCTATCATCTAGTTTCTATCCACTGCACCCCCAAAACCCCATTCATAGAAAACTGTTCTTGAATATTCGGGATAACAGCGCTCTTCCTGAAAAATTTCAGGTAATCCTTACAGATATGAACTGCTTGATCTTCCAATGGATTCAAAGAAGAAAGCCTTGATTTGGCCAGGCCAGGATATATATTATGATGTAAGTATCTTTTAAAATGTGTGTTTAAAACAAAGTAAAAAAATGTTTTTACTGTATACATTTATAAAAACCCAAAAGATGGATTCTTTTGTTTTCTATCTGGTTAAAAAACTTGAGATTTTGACCATGATTCACATTTTTTGTTTTCTTAGCTGATTTCACAAACCTTGGGCAGTTATGTAACATTTCCACGATTACACTAAAAGGTTCCCCACTGAAAGAAGGTGGAGGGTTGCGTTTCACTCACTGTGTATCCCCAACTATATTCTTAAAATTAATAGTATATTAAGTAACTCCAAATATACAGAGTAAATGAAAATTTTTCAGAAAGATTTACAATTTATTGTCCCAACCATTGTATTTGTATAGAATCAAAAATAAAACAATGGCCACTGTGCACTGAGCAACTGCTACACACTAAGCACTTTAGATACAGTAGATCACTTAGCCCTTATAATAACTCCAAAAGGTTAGTATCATCATTCTCATTTCTGAGACTCAAGAGAGTCTGTGGCTACCTTATAATCATAGCATTCAAGCTTGTCAGGCTCCAGTCTCTGCTCTTAACCTCTGTACCAGGACTCCACATAGATAGGAAGAAAAATTTTAAATCATGAAGGAAAAGAACCACACATTTGAAAATTGTAACAGCTGACATTCATTGACCAATTAGTTTGTGAGAGGCAGTGGCAAGCGTTTTCCATATATTATCCTCTTGCATCTACGAATCTATGAGGTAGGCAAGAAATAATTATGCAAGGCTAGAAACATATGAATTTTACTTGGGATGACCACTGTGGCAAGCCGGAGTGTGGTCCCTGCAGTGTCACGTGGTCATCTCCAAAGGAAGCAATTTTGTGTTTGTTCTTTGTAAAGTTACACATCAAGAAAAATCCTTAAAGAATCATTTATCTTACTGGACCTTTTTCATTCTTTCAAGCAAAATCTATATCAAAGCAACCCAGAAATATGAGAAGTTATTCTCGAGACCATTCCATCATTACACATTATAGCCGAAGTCTTCAGCTCTGTGGCTCAGTTTCTTCTTTCAATCTCCCTCCCTTCGTCCTGCTCAGGAAAACGCTGGTGTCCCCATATCTCACCCCTTTGCAAAAATCTTGACTAGCTCCCCTTTACCTAAGTGTAAATCCCAAGGTTTTAACTGAGCTCTGAAAACCCTTCAGAGTCTGGCCTTCCTTACTTCCTACAGCCTGGCTCAGCTCACTGGTCCTTGAACAGGTGGACGGCCATGTCCCACTCCCGGAGTGCTCTCCTTTCACGGCCTCTCTGCCTATCTCAAACCGGCTCGTTCCTCAAGCCTCAGCTCAACTCTAATTCTCTGCGCTACAGAGCAGAAAGTGAACCAAATCAGGAGACCTGTGTTCTAGTTATTCCTATATCTGCCATCTGTTCTCTTGGTGATATGAGAGATATTGTTTCTCTTCTCTGAGCTTTGACTAATAAAATGTACCTATAGGATTTCAGTAAAATCTGTCCTATAAACTTCACAGGATATGAGGATATGAAAGATATAAAAGCACTTTGAAAAATAGAAAGTGCTATAATTTATAAGTGTTATTACTCCAATAGAAATTATTTCCCCTCTTCTGACTTTCTATAACACTCACTATAACCAATAACTTTTCACATGTATTTTATATCTCGTCAACTAAATCACAAGCTCTTTAAAAATGGAATATTTTATAATATGTATATTCCCCACAGCACTTTGTACTTAAATATTTTTGACTGATTATCTGACTCTTCTTCCAATGATCAATCTTTCTTAATCTGTTCTAATCTTTTCAACTTTTCAATTATTCTTCTGGTTTATCCCTAATTCTAATCAAGTTTTGCACTTTGCTGGACAAAAAAAATAAAAATAAAATTGATACTGAGCTTGATGGGAGTATCTCATGACTCATCTCCCTCCACCCCACCCCCGCTCAGGATAATACCTATACTTGTCCTCCCCTGCCTTTTACCACTTCACCGGGGGAAGTGGCCAACCTTATCTGTCATGTTCTATTTTTGTTAAAGGAGAATATTTTTATAGTACTTACCTTTCCTATTGCTGGAACAGTGGTTCTCAACCTTGGCTGCATATTAGAATCACCTGGGGTGCTTTTAGAAATCCCAATTCTCAGGCTGTACCCCACCCACATCATAACTGATGACATAATTATAATCATCATTCTCTGAGGGTAGGAGGAGATGGAGGGACACAAATAAGTAGGTCCAAAAATATATCTCCTGGCTACAGAACAGAAAACCCAGAAGCCAGATTTTAGTAGTTTCTATCCAAGCCAATAAGACAACATGTGTAACATTTGGAAAGAGTATAAATTTTAAGGTGGCACAGCTCCTGGCTCTAATATTTATCAATTGTATGGCTCTGAATAATATATTGAACCCATTAATACCTCAAGTTCCTCATAGATAAAACAGCAGTTATAATGCACTCTACCTCATAGGGTTGTCTTGAGAATGAAATGCATGTAAGAGCACTCAGCACCATATTAGCAGACAGAAAGCTTAGAGTTAAGTGTTAGCTTCTGCCAGTGCTATTATTCCAATAATTATAGCACTTTGTCGACCTAGAAGATTAAGAAATGGGTAGGGGTGCCTGGGTGGCTCAGTCATTACGCGTCTGCCTTCGGCTCAGGTCATGATCCCAGGGTCCTGGGATCGAGCCCCGCATCGGGCTCCCTGCTCCGCGGGAAGCCTGCTTCTCCCTCCCCCACTCCCCCTGCTTGTGTTCCCTCTCTCGCTGTGTCTCTCTGTCAAATAAATAAATAAAATCTTTAAAAAAAGAGAGAAAGAAAGAAAGAAATGGGTAGTCTTAGAAAGGGGAATATTCTTTAAAAAAATTTAACCTTTTCAGTTCTGGGCCTTAATTTTAACAGTATTATAACCTCATTTTGCTCCCATCCTTTTACTCAGGCATCGCAAAATTCCAGGTGCCTCTTCCCACCCCGGCCCCAGAGCTGTCCTCCCTTCTTGCCTCTTTGGCCTGGTCCAGTTTTCCCCACCAGGGCCGCTGACCATTGCGCTGCCCTCACCTTAGCCAAGACCTCTCCTCCGAACCACTCTCTTTCCTTGGTGACCTCTTCCCACTGGCCATTTCTAGCCATCACCAAGCCAGTCAGAACATTCCTTTTCCTCTTATAACTGGCAAACAAATAGGTTAAAATATTTGACTCTTCTGGACTGTTTTTGTCATTACTTCCTCAAATGGCCGAAGATTTTTGTTCTATTTCTCAAGAACTCAAGCGTCTGGTCTTAGCTTTTGCAATACAAAAATATTCTTTAGGATAAAATCTACCATGGAATCATCTTTTTTTTTTTTTTGAGATGGGGGAGGGGCAGAGGAAGAGAGGGAGAGAAAATCTTAAGCAGACTCCATGCTCAGCTCAGAATCCAATGCAGGGGCTCAATCTCACGACCCTGAGATCATAACCTGAGCCAAAATCAAGAGTCAGACATTCAACCAACTGAGCCACACAGGCGTCCCTTGTAATCATCTTTTGAGTAAGATGAGATATAATAACCACAGAGGTCAAGTGCCATAAACCTCTCTAACCTTTGCCTATTTGAAATATTTTAACAAACCATTTTCAAAGCCAAACTGAGCCTACTATCCAATTTTCCTTAACTGTAAATATTTGGAAAGACCTTTGGCTTCCCTTGTAAAGAGCATCCACTCATATCACCCTTACAGAGGAGTGTGGTTTCCTTCCTGAACCATCTTGCCACCTTTCTAATCTGAAGTGCCCATGCCCCTCCTAGAGATACATTCCTCATTCCTAGGACAGTTCTGTCTCTCCACCAGAACACCCATAATCCACACTCATCCTCCAGTAACCACAATGGATTTGGCAAGGACACAGGTACGTCCTTCAGGAATGTGTCCCCAAATAACTGGCTGCCCACAGTTCACCTCTCCATCACCACCAGCACGCTAGGCCCCATCCTCCCACCTGCTCATTTCCAGCAACAACCAATGTATCCAGAATGTGAAATAAACTGGTAGGCTCTCTCTTCTCTACCCTGCATGCTTCCCCATTTATGGTCTTGCCCCTCCCCTCCACTTTTCCTCCTCCATCTCAGGCAGCCTTTCCTCCCATTGTGCATGCTCTTCTCCCTTCAACTCTCTCTTCCCAAGTCCTAGCTAGATACCAAAGGAAAATATATCTCTGCCAGTCTCTCATCTCTTATTTACAAACACTCTCTCTATTCATTTCATATGTAAATGAAAAAATTCCTAATCACAACTTCTTATGTAAAAATGATGCTGATAACAAAAGAATTAAGTGAAACATGATCCACTAAGGAACCACCGTACCCAGTATTAAGCTCTCCAAAGGGCAAAGTGGTCTCCAAAATAAACCTGTTCTTGTTCCCCTATTAAGCCTGGTTAAGCACCATCATTCAAGACTAAGAACAAAAAACTATACTTAATTTCTTGGTTTTTTTTAATGTGTTACAATAGTATTAATTTCTGTTATTTTGTGGCAACTAACGGAATTTGGGTGCTTACCACAGGCCCTTAGAAGCTTGCACATAGTTGTGCATGTAACAAGTATTCAGTAAATGTTTATGAAGCAATTTATGAATTACATAAATTTTATGGGCTACTGGGGAATGTAACTACAATTTATATGGCCCTACTCCTCTGAAAATGTATTCCCAATTTAAAACAACTAACATCATTCCTTTGTAGACTGGAGTATCTGCCTAGATACTGACATCTCAGGAACCAGAATCCCTTCCTGCTTTTGTACTTATCTTGCATATATTGACACAAACTTCACCTTGTGAATAGTACATTTAACTAATTAATTCCTATTGAGTGGATGATCACCAGCAGCCCCTCTCTCACTATCCTCTCAGAATACCATTAGCTTATTAACATACTGAAAATTGGTGAGCTCTCTACTCTCAAATATTCCTGACTCTTTAAACTCTTCTCAAGAGGGGGCGCCTGGGTGGCTCAGACATTAAGCGTCTGCCTTCGGCTCAGGTCATGATCCCAGGGTCCTGGGATCGAGCCCCACATCGGGCTCCCTGCTCCGCGGGAAGCCTGCTTCTCCCTCTCCCACTCCCCCTGCTTGTGTTCCCTCTCTCGCTGCGTCTCTCTGTCAAATAAATAAATAAAATCTTTTAAAAAAAAAATAAAAATAATAAACTCTTCTCAAGATACCACAGGTTACAGTAAAATCTCACATCCCCTATTTTCTTCCTCTGCGCCCTTGCCTGCCATTTCAGTAGATCATTGCTGTTATTTAAACTAGATTAAGACACAGGATTAGTCCAGCCCCTTGGAACAATATTTGAAAAAAAGTCCTTATTTCTAAGCTGGCTTTGCAAATCATGATAAAAAGAACAAAGAATAAGCAAGCCACATATTCGTTAAAGGTTTATAGACGTGGTTACTTAATACTTGATAGTCTTCTGTCAAGTGCCTTTTACCATGACTATTCCATACATGGAAAATGGGGATCATTCCAACTTCACAGTGTTGCTATAATCAGCATCACCCTTAGATCCAGGAACTTTAGAAGGTCCCATGCCTTTCTGCCCAGCTCTGGCCTTCCTCTGGCTAGACCCTTCCCTATGGCACAGGATGTTTGTGGGAACAAGAGGCTATATCTATCAAGAGCCCATGCTCCCCAGTCTCCCACCCCAGCCTGATGCTGGACTGCAGAAATCCTTGACAAAATGGCTTTGAACTCAGTTCATGGGGTCTCTTCCTCAGGTCCATCCTCCCAGGGGTTGACACTGCTTCCAAGCTAGTATATACCTCTAGGTCAAAGGGGTGGCCAAGTGATGGCTGTTTGCTGGAAACAGAGATAATAGGTATAACGGAGCTTGAACCTGAGGGCCAGGGTACCCTCATATCCAAGACACTTCATAATTTGGGATGGAATTGGGGGTAGGAAGAAAGTAGTAAGGGATGCTGAGGCCAAGGGCCAGCAACTAGCTCTTTCTGAACTACCATGTCCCAATATGCAATTAGGATAGTCTAAGAAGTCTAAATTTGAACTTGGTCTTCCAAGCTGTCATGAAGGTATTCTGTCAAGGTAGGAGAAAGGAACACACTTTATTTCTTTAACAGCTTATTTGCTTCATTTATAAATTAAACTAGTTAGACTAGTGGAATGTGGGCTCTCACTATACTCTAGCCCCAAAATCTGCAAATGTTAAGGGTGAGCCTGACTGTCAGGACAAGTGCATAGTGTTCAAGAAAGTTAATCCCATACTTTCCACCGCCATCCATACCTCTGCTCTTACTGTTCCTTCGGCTTCCCCAACTCTGCATGTCCTCAAAGGCCTATTTCTGTAATATGACATAACATGGTCTCTTGTCTCCCCCCTTCCTCTCTGATCCCAGCCCTACTTCCCTGTTCAGCTGGAATCAATCTCTTCCTCCCCTGAATTTACAAATAATTCTTTCTTCTTTTTTTTTTAACAAATAATTCTTTCTTAACTTCTTTTATAACAAAGAGTTACTTTCCATCTTATAGTCATTTATGTTCATGCCTTATCTCCCCTCTAGTCAATATTCCTGGATGACTTGTTTCTGAGCCATCCTTGTTCCCTACTACTACCTTGCACATATAGGTACTCAGTAAATATTTATTGAGTGTCATCAACCTGAGAAAAAGTGAATTTCTAAACTGCCAAAAAGCCTGTAATGAAACTCATTCATTCATTTACTTTTATACCTCCTTTTGAAAATACAAAATAAACTCCATAGTAAATAGTTATGTCAACAGAATAAAAACTTTTATTTGAATTTGAGTGACTTAAACTTCATCAGAAATCAATAAAATGGGGGCGCCTGGATGGCTCATTTGGTTAAGGATCAGACTCTTGATTGCGGCTCAAGTCATGATCTCAAGGTCATGACTGAGCAGTGTCGGGCTCTGCCCTGGACGTGGAGTCTGCTTAAGATTCTATCTCTCTCCCTCTCCTCATTCCCTTCTCCCCTTCTCTTTAAAAAAAAAAAAAAGAAAGAAATCCATAAAATATATCAAATGGTGCCACTTCAGGCAAGGAAAGAGAAGTGGGAGGCACAGAACTTTTGTACTTAGCCAAAGGAATACCTCAGAGCCCTTTATGTCTCTAATAAAAGGTTACTGGAGGCAGAGTATTCCCAGGGACATTTCTCCAATGTACATTATCAGACAGCGTCCTTACTAAAGCAAAAAACTTTCAGAAAAGACCTCACCATTCCTTTGGTAAAATATTGTTTAACTCTATATATGGTTACGTTGCAGAATGATAGTAATTAATGAAGAAAAAAATAAGTATCCGACTTCAGCTTGGAATTTCCTTTACCCTCCTTCCTGCTGACATAGTGAATCAGCCCTTATTCTACTAGATAACATTAACGATAATAAACTTATGTTCATGTTCTAGTTTCCTAAATGCGTTGAGAGAAACAAGCCCGTATTCTACCCAAAACCTCCTAAAACCTTCGCTCCTAACACTTCTTTAAATTCCTGGGACCCTATTAGCTCTCTAAAAGAAGCCAACATACAAAGAAATCTTGAGAGGTCCCACTGGATCACTTCATACACTCATGATTTTACAGGTATGAGTCTACTTTAATCCAAGTAAAAAGAACAAAATTAGAATATTTGACAAATGCTGTTACAAGCTTGCATCTTCTAGTGTTTTTCCCTGTTTCTTAATCTAAGTACTAATAGAAGTTAGGGTGGGTGGTAAGAAACTGGGAGGTAAAATTCATTTTCAATTTATTTGTTCTAATCATATTACAAAGGGAAATGGGTAAGTTTTTCTATAAAAGGTCATTTAACTGTCATCCTTCATTTACTCTAACAAAGTAATAAGATGTGATGTTTCCATTAAGGTCTGGGGCCCATGAACCCCCTTGAACTGGATGATTACCATGAAAAGGAGGTAGCAGAGTTAACTGGACAGATAGGATTTGACCCAGAGCCTGTAAGTAATTGCAGTCAACTCTCAGTTACTTAGGGGGAAAGTATCCAGGTGTTAGGCTCCTTCTGGTTTTGCCCACTTTTTCTTTGCTTCATGAGTGGTGGTGACCAAGCTAGCAAAGGGAAAATTTAACTCATCTTAGAAGTTAATTCTGAATTGATTTGAACCGGTTTGAATATCCTTGTCCACTATTTCAAAGAACAGGGCAGGTTTCTTTTCCTATTCACAGTGCTGGTGTTGTTTTTTTAAAACAGATTTTCTACTATGCTACTCTTCTAAAATTTACAAAGGCGTCAGTTTACAAATGTTTACCCTTTAATTTAATGAGATTCTCAATAAATTCTACAAAATCCTTATAGATTTGTATATCTTGTACATTATCACTGCTTTTGAAGAGATAAAGGCTTCTTCCTGATATCCATAATAATTGAGAGTTGGCTGAATTACAATTGAAAGCCAATAAATTCTCTGCAAATATCAATACAGATTTCTTAACTGATTATGTGAAATGGCCTGAAAGAAATGATTAAGACCTTAGTGACAGAAATTATCATCTGTTGGCTTACTTATATACATGAAATAAAATGAAATAATAGTATACATATATGGTGTTTTATTTAGGGTCTAGATTTTATCCTATAAAACTACGAAGTTTTTAAAACAAAATTAGTATTTTCAAAGATATAAATTGTGGAAAGACCCATAAAAAGTGACTGTAAGATATTTCAGTATGAACTCTTTTTAGACTGGACTCATTCATTTTACATTAGCTTCAGTATTTCCCAAGGTAATAAAAAAAATCATGACACCTGAAGTAGTTCCACAGACTGTGCTTTATCATTCATAGAAGGGTTTTTTTCTTTATGTTTCACTTGCAGCAAATATTATCTAATCCTAGAAAACATTATACCTATACTGACATTGTCAAGCATGTTCAGAAGCTGTCCAGACTTCCACAGATTTGACCCCGTAGGGTCCAGCCCCTCAGGAAGCAGCTTTATCATGTTTACAAAAAAATATATGTACAGTAATACAAAGGATGCTTGTCAGGTATATTACGTGCAAAATTATTCTGCAAGCAAATCAACTAAAATTTTATTAATAACAAGATAAAATATGCCTAAAATAGTTAAAGTTTAAAAGTAAGTTTTCGTGAATCTTGCTGGTTTCTAAAACACAAATAATGGACTCTGGAAAGGCATGTTTTAGTGGTAATAGTGTTGAAATATTTTGTTGTAGTAGCATGAAATAAAGACACTAAAAACCGCTTCTTGCATAAAAGGATACTATAAAGTATGATATGATACACCCTAGACTTTATGACAAATTTAACGCAGTATTTTAAAGAGCTGGGGTTTCTTTTTTTCTTCATAGTATCTACTCAAACCTGACTGGCTAAAGGTTATAACAGATTTGTTAATAACAGATGGAAATTCCTCCAACTCTGAGCAAATTAGGATCCAAGAAGACACTCCTCAGTCCGTTTTGTTTCTAAATCCAAACTACAGTTACGATCTCCTCACCATTCTCGTTTATCTTACCTCTGCTATCAATTCTCTCCTCACCACCCATCCATTCTTTAGTTTTTCTTCAACATATTGTCATAAAAATTTTCAAACATATAGAAAGCTGAAATAATTTTGCAATTAACATCCATATATCCACCACCTAGATTCTACCATTAGCATTTTGCTGTACTTCTTTTATCACATAATCTATCCATCTTTCCATCCCTCCAACCATCCATTAATACACTTGCTGTTTTATGCACTTCAGAGTAAATTGCAGAAAACACGATACTTCAGCCTTAAACATTCAGCACGCATATCATTAAACAGAGTTCAATTTGTTGCAGTTTTTCTTTTAAGGCAAAATACACATTCAATGAAATTGCACAAATTTTAAGTATACGTTCAGTGAGTTTTGACAAATGCACACTTTTGTTACCCAACCACCTACAGATATACTGAACATCATCCCAGAAAGTTTCCACATGCCCTTTCCTCATCAACTCCCCCATCTTCCTCCTGTGCCCCAACCACAGACATGTCTATTAATAACCCTTTAAATACACACACTACTTTTGAAGTTGCCAGACATAATTCACAATGTTTGTAAAACATCTCAAAAAGCACAGATATGACTAGCTCCCCACACACCAGTGTTTCTCTAAGCAAAACACATCACTGGCCTCAGCATCATCCAAGATGATTGTTAAAAAAGCAGATTCCTAAGTCTGAACTTCTGAAACACAATCTCAGATGATCCAACTTAGGAATCTCATTTTCTCCCAGCTCCAAAGCTGATTCTGATTCAACCAAGGTTTAAGAACCCTTGGGTTGGGCAATAAGGAAGGCTTTCACTGAGATTTAAATAACTGCACATAACTGTTAACATCATCTGTTGGGGATGGCAGAAGTCTTGCTCCTGAGATTCTTTCAATATCTCTGAAAGTTTGAAAGCAAAGAGTTCCTAGATGGAGGAATTTTTCTACAGCCAAGTAAAAATATCTATCCCCCTTCATTAGCAAAAACCAGTAGATGAGAAAAACATGTGTTTATTAGGGCACAAATGTCAATGTCTATAAATAAATAAATAAACGTTGCAATATGCACTCCTACACCCATCCCATGTTTACTCAGTGAAAATGGGTATGAATTTTGACCTGACATTTGTAGCGATAAACTTAATAATGCCAGATTAACTGATTTTCTCCTTTTTATCCCACCACTACAGCAAGAAAAATTCCATCCTGTCTTAAAACCTCCCAGACCCCTGGAAGGACGAATTGCTCGACTGATTCAGAACCGACGTCCTCTGGAGGCTACTGTCCAGCAAAGACCACCTTCCTGTCCAGATTGTACCCCTAGGGTTTTGTGTACTTTTCATACCTTTGTACCCAGTTCTACAGAAATGATGGCACTTCGTGATAACAAAGTGGCGGGTGTCACCCATAAAAAACAGGAAATTGAAGACAAGATTAAGCACGAACAAAGCTTGCTATCTACCTATGCATCCCCACCTAGTTACTCAACAAAAGAGCTGACTAACATTTGTGACATAAAAACATTTCCGAAAATCACGGATACTAAAAAGATAGAAGATTTGTACTGGAGACAGCTGGCGTTAAAACCCCAACATATACCTTACTGTAACCCGAACCATTACATTCCGTATGAGCGGGTTAAATCTGTCATACGTGACCACTGTACTATGTGTCAAAACTCTGTTAGCCTTAGTAAGCCTAGTATTTTAGAAAGTAAGTCAGACTTGGAAGCTTTTGATTTAGACCATTTTTTAAGTAAGCGAAAAGAACAGATGTCCTTGAACACAGAAAACAACGAGGAAACAAGACCTATTCTGGGTTGGATTCCTAGAGCTGGAGTGGCCAACCCTCAAACTGACCTGCTGGAGCTTAAGAACTCTTTTTCAAAAACTGGTGCACAAAAACATTTCCATAAATCAATTGTAGAAGACCATAAAGACCTCAGGGATAAGGAGTATTCAGGGATGAAACACCAATTCTATGGCCATAATTCCTATTATTTCTATAATTGAGATATTCATCCTTTCCTTCAAAACCCAGCTTCTTGCAAGGAAAGTAAAAATATAACAGAACTTCTTCCATGTTGTTGGATTCTGTTTTCTAGAAGAGCCATGATGATCTTGCTAATGAAGTTTGTTTTCAGGAACTTAAGTCAGGATCTGGTCAGAGGAACCCAGAAAAGGGGATGTTCTTACTTCTTGAGAAGTTTAACAATTTCAATAAATATTAGAATCAGAAAAATTTATAGTCTTTAATCTCATTTTCAAATTATACTCCAAGGAAATTTTCCAAAATCTTGAAAAACAATGTGTATGACAAAGCTTACATCATTATTTTATAAAAATGAGTATTTGAAATTTATATGCCCAATAATTGACAGATGTCTATACAAACTATAGTACCCTAATAAAATAAATATGTGAACAATGTCCCCTCCTGTAAATGTTTGTACAAAATAACACCAAATACAAAAGACAAAACTCAGATGCCTAGTTAACTGAGAGACAGCTCTATAAATTACATTAACTTAATAAGTTATGGGCCTTTTTTATGTAAACATGTGGACAAAATAAATTGGTAGAAAAAAATGAAACCGAAAATGCTTTGCATGCACACAAAGTTGGATGTTTCTTTACATTTAGCCCTCTGATAGAGAAACATAACCATTTCCTTCATGCAGGAAAAACAAATGATTTTATTGTGAAGATCTAACAATGGCTTTAATTAGTAACTGGTAAGTTATAAGTGTGGCAAGAAAGGATGGTATCGTAGTCTGTTTGGGCTGCTAAAACAAAACACCATAAACTAGGTGGCTTACCAACAACACTTACTTCTCACAGTTCTAGAGGGTGGGAAATCCAAGGTCATAGCACTGGCAGATTTGGTGTCAGCTTCCCACTGACGGCCAACATCTCCCACCTCACATGGTGGAAGGGGCAAGGGATCTCTCCGGGCATCTTTTATGAGGGCACTAATCCCATTCATGAGGGATCTACCTTCATGAACTAATCACCTCCCAAAGGTCCTAATAAACTTTAGGGGTTAGGATTTCAACACATGAATTTTAGGAGGGCATAAATATGCACATCATAGCAGATGGCTTGATATCAATTACTCTAAAGCCAAATATTTTTGGAAGTTGTCTACCAAGAGTCTGGCTAACCCTCAAATGCAAGTCAACTCATTTAATGAGCCAAGAGGCACATTTTAGACATAGTTTATCATGGAAAGTTCATAAGGAATTTTTAAGGAGTGTTTTGTTGAGATTTCTTTTAATTTTTATGTTTCATGACCATGTCATTTAATTACACTTCCTTTAAAACTACTCTGGACTACAATTATGGAATTTTTTTCCAAACTCTATTTTAAAGCACTAGTTACAGTATAGTTAGAGCACTAGTATTGGGATATATGGGATGCAAAAAGTTACACGGTAAAATAATATTGGAGAAAACTGAGGGTAACAAAACCAATCCCATTACTTAAACACAGGATTCTCCGTAGCCTTTAATATGAAACATATTTGGGAATGGGGGGGGAATATACACATTTCTCAAATTAATTTGATTCTTTTATCTTAGAGGTTATCATCAGACTACAATTCTGAAGAACCCTGGAAGATGCAATTCTGCAGTATAGGAATTGTGGGTTTTAATTGCACACTTTCCCCTGGGTTGCAGGGACACAGAATTGCATTAGGACCATGAGCATTCACTCCACCCACCTCTATGCAGGAGTGACACAGGCTTCTCTTCACACATCGGTGTTAGCCACCCTCCTCAATACTCCTAAGAGGATGTCAGACCTACTCCTAACTCTCTGGTTGTTAAGGCCTTACTAGGTGACGGTGAATACCTACCCTCCAAGTATGCTCATCATAAGCTCAATTTTGAAAAATATTTATGGAGTCTTCCAGATTAAGATATATTGAATCCATGCATTTAATCTCACTCTAAAAAGCACATTAAAACTTTGGTAAATTATTTTGGTTTTTTACTGTAATTTTTGTTTGTTTTATCCTACACACAAAACTATAAACCAGCCAGGTCAGTAAGGGGAATAGTGCCAAGACATTAGGAATATTTGGAAAGGAGATAAATGAAAGATAGATCCTAACCAGCTGAAGACACTAGGAACTCTAAACCGGCAGTGGGGAAAACAGCCTGATTTACACAGCAGACTCCTCAAAAGGTTTAGGAAATCAGTACCTAGAGTTTCTGGGTCTGGGAGTAAAGGCCAGGGGTGGGGTTGGAGTGAGACGTTGCTAAATAAGGAAGACTGGACAAAAGCTAAGACACAGCTGGCTCCCTAGACCCTCTCCCTGCCCTGTCCCACTCCACAGTGCTAGGCAACTGCCTTCCCTCACCCTGGCAGAAGTTCAGAGGATAATTTTCTGGAGAAGGGTAAAACAGGATTTCTGGCATGGAGAATACCAGGCATAGCTGAGAAGTGGATGCTGTTCTGAAACCAGGAGGAAAAAGTACTTGGATCAGTCAGGTCCCAGCAGGAAACAGACCCTCAAAGGATTCCACTGAGAGGAGTTTAGTAAAGGAACAATTTACAAAGATGTGGGCAGGGAACCTCCAATAGTGAGGCAGCCAGGAATCAGCAACAGCAAGAAGCCTTACCACTCCCAACCCTTTAGGAGAGGTGAGGGTCCAGTGTTACAGTGCCTCCCACTAATATACCCAACCAGAAGCCAGAGAGCAAGGAGACTGAGGTGATGTAGTCCTTAGATACCAATGTAAGGCAAAGAAAGGTGGAAAATGGATGTAGACAGGCAAGAAGAAAATAACCAGAACAGTGATCTTGTAAATACCAACTCCTCAGTGCTGAGACATGCAGCTTCCTTCCACACTAGGCTTCCAGCAAACGGACAAATATCAACTCTCCAGGAAAGAGAGAATTCATAGCTGAGGTTGAACAAGGCTACACACTGCCCTCTATTCCCTTATTTTAGTTCTCATATTAAACGTGTCCTTTGCGGGTGGGAGGCCGCCTCGTGGCTCAGTTGGTTATGCGTGTGCCTTCAGCTCAGGTCATGATCCCAGGGTCCTGGGATAGAGTCCCGCATTGAGTCCCACAACGGGCTCCTTGCTCAGTGGGGAGCCTGCTTCTCCCTCTGCCTGCCACTCCCCCTGCTTGTGCTCGCTCTCTCTCTGACAAATAAATAAATCTTTAAAAATAAATAAAAATAAATTTTAAAAAGTATCCTTTTCACAGTCTGCTTCGTGCCACATTTTTCACATTTTTCTATAATTTTGTTGGTAATTTTGCTGTTTAAGATGGTCCTCAAGCATAGTGCTGAAGTGCTATCTAATATCCCTAAGAGCAAGAAGTCTTTGATGCGCCTTACAGAGAAAATGTTTGTTAGATGCGCTTCATTCAGACATGAGTTCTTACACTTGACACCAAAAATGTGATTACATAAAAGAAAAAACTTGATACTTCATCAAACTTAAAAAATTTTGCTGTGTGAAAGAGCCTGTTAAGAGGATGAAAAGCTATGCCACGGACTGGGAGAAAATATTTTGTAAACCACATATCTAACAAAGGACAAACATCCAGAATACAAGATTAAGCAAGAATAAAGCTTGCTATCTACCTATGCATCCCCACCTCATTACCCAACAAAAGATCTAACATTTGTGACATAAAAACATTTCCAAAAATCACGGATACTAAAAAGATGAAGATCTGTACTGGAGACAGCTGGCGTTAAAACCCCAACCATACTGTAACCTGAACTGTATGAGCGGTTTAAATCTGTATGAGCGGCTTAAATCTGTCATACATGACCACTGTACTGTGTTTTTTTCTGATTTATATGCTACAGTTATGTATATATATATATTTTTTTCTAATATTAACGTATACTTTTTTATTGTATTAAAATGGTCTGACAATAAAAAAGCTGCTTATGGAATACTGTTATGTTAAACTTTACTTTCAGGGTATTAAATCCTTAGAATTAAGGTTTCCCCCAGAAAAAGATTAATGGAAACATCAATTGCTTTTCAGACTTGATAGCTGCTGCTTCAAAAGTGGTTTTACACAAACACTAAATTAAAAAAAAAAAACAAGAAACTTCAGAACACAATGAAATGCCCTTTTATTTCGGTATGCATCTATATCTCAGCATTTAGTGGTCCTGAACAGAAAAGTGGAAAAACGCAGCAATTTGCCAGCGAGTCAAGCCCACCAATTTCAGGGATCTGCTGTGCAAACTGAGTTCTTTCTTAATCTCTGCTGAGGACCATGAGAAACAGCAGCACCAAAACCAAAATATGCACCAAATTCAAGGTTCTTTTTGTCCCAGTTGTCAGATTCCAAACTAGACCCAAATGGATTGCAAGATGACCAAATGAGAACCCTGTTTAAAACTTCTTCAAGTTTTAAAAGCAAAGGCAATTTACAGGAAAAGAAAACAATTCATTCAGAGGGATTGTGTGTGCTTGCTTACAAATGTCTTCTGTGGCCTTTCTCCAAGTTTCACCACCAAGAATTTTGAGAGCTGGAAGGTCTGAGTACCCCTGGTGACTGTTCTTTTCACTTTATCAAAACCTGAGCTAAAAAACTGCCGTCAGGGGCGCCTGGGTGGCTCAGTCGGTTAAGCAGCTGCCTTCAGCTCAGGTCATGATCCCAGGGTCCTGGGATCGAACCTGCGTCAGGGAGCTCCCTGCTTAGGGAGAGCCTGCTTCTCCCTCTCCCTCTGCCTGCCGCTCTGCCTATGCTCTCTATCAAATAAATAAATAAAATCTTAAAAAAAAAAAAACTGCATCAGTTGATGATGACAGCAGAGGGTGGCAGGGCTGAGGACCCAATATTCATTCCCAGGCTGGTGGAATAAATGGTTCCAAAACTAAATGAAGGAAGTCAGAAGCTCTTTCCAACCTTACCTGATGGCTTCTGGCCAAAGCAAGGAAGTATCATGAAAAGTGTTGGGTTGTGATGGTACAAAAAGGGCTGTGAGGAGGAAGAAGGAAAAAGCAGTACCCCTTGATTAAGGTGGGGGAGAAGATATGGGGAAAGCCCTGAATTCCTCATCAAAGGCCAATTTCAGAGGGGAGCAGAGGGGGTTACAATCTATGTTTTGGCCAAGAGTGGTAGTGGGAAGTGAAGAAAGGACAATGGCTAGGAAGGGAGAGGGCATCATTTAAGACTTAAGAGAAAGAAACCAGGGGTGCAGATGGGGTACCTCCGCCCACCCACCAGTAGTCCCACAGGTTGTGACCTGAAACCTCTCACCTACTCTAGCAAGTCACCCCAGCTGGAGGGCTGTTGCAAGGAGGGAGGGAGGGAGAAGGCAGGTGGGGAGAAGGGTAGAAGGCAGAGAACCCAGGCCATGTAATCAGTAGCAAGGTGATTATGTGATGTGTCTTTTCATAGTTGACTTAGATGTGCCCCATTGGTTATGGGAATCAATTTAAATATACTTTCTTGATCCCACAAGTTCAATTATGTGGACAGTAGTTACACCTGACAGGAAGATTTGTTATACCACAACTTACATATTTCAAATGGGCAAAAAATTAGTATCATTTACAGTATCTTAAGATAAACTGCCTTTGAATGGGACCGTCCTTCCCAGTATTTTGAGGTTTATAAGACGTTATCTAGAAAATGTACTACTATGGAAAATGAAGACTGCTTAAATCGAAGGGGGGGGGGAGGAGGTCCTGTGGTTTTTCTTTTTGATTAATTGCTATAACACTGTCCTTTGGGCGGCTGAGAGTTTTATGTTTTCTTTAGACATCATTCGGTGCCAGAGCTCTTGCGGGACAACTTTAATGCTATATGAATCCTGCCATTTTGCTAGCACTGATATGGCTCTTGGCTCCACCACTCCATTAGAACTATTAACTCCATTCATATTAATTTTTGTTACAAATCTTACAAATGGGGGGGTCTTCTGGATATTTAGGATCACATCCTATTTTTAGGCTGTATGTACAGTTTTCGTAAATTGTTCTTGGAGGCCCAATTATCATCCCTGCCCATCTTATAAGTGTCATGACATCACATCTTCCAGACTCCAGCTAACTGTGCCATCTCCTACTCCTTTCTGGCCTCCTTCCAGTTCTTCCAACAGTCTAACATTGCAGGGGACTTTTACCCCCAAGTCAATGGTGGCTGCCATCTTGCATTGCTCTGAATATATTTCAGCTACAAAAGACATTATCATTATTTGAACAATGTCCATTAGATTGAACGATGTATTTACCTATTTTGTTGCTCTTGATTTTTTCCTTCATCTTTGATCTCTTAATCTGTAATACTCCTTTTGTACAAAAAACACCTTTTAGAATTTCCTTCATTGTGGATATGCTGTGACAAACTCAGTTTTTGTTTGAAATGTCTTTTTTTCTTTCTTTCTTAAGAAATATTTTGCCAGATAAAGAATTTGACAGTTATTTTCTTCCAGTACATTGAGAATATCCATATACAGACCTCTGGCTTCCACTATTGATGTAGAGAACTCAGTGGTCAGTCTGAGTCTGAATGTCAGTATTTTTCTCAATTTGCTTTTACATTATTACTGTCTTTGTCTTTTTTTTTTTTTTTTTACTGTATTAGGAATTATTTGGTTTCTTAAACCTATGGACTGGTATCTTTCACTCAAATACTGCTTCTACCCCTTCTCTCTTCTCTTCTTCTGGGACTCCACTTAAAAGTATATTATATATTGTCTCAGTATCCTCTTCATTTTGGTTATTTTTCAGTTCTAGAATTTCTATTTGATTCTTCTTCAAATCCACTCTTATTATATATATATATACATATACATTTATATATATATATATGTGTATGTATGTATGTATATACACTTTCCAGTTCCATTCTAAAATGTTCAAGCCTGGCTTTTATGTCTAGAACATAGCAAACATTTTATAGTTTATCTGATAATTTTAAAATCTGGAATCCCCATGACCTCATTCTTGCTTCTGCTAGTTCTCACTCATATAGTGGATCTAATTATCTTTCTTCCTTTGCTGAAAACTTTAAAAACTTTATTTGTAGGAATAATTTGAGATTTAGGCTGATATTATCTTCTTCCAGAGAAAATTTTCATTTGGTTCTACCAGGTGCCTAAAGGCAACAGAATTCCTATTCCAAAATCTGAGGTTTCCCTTGGCCAACCACTAAAGAAATCAGGCTGCAGACCTTGTATGATCAGTGTTTCTTCCAGTTCACCCTCACTTCCAGGATATAGCTCTTTGAAATGCTGACCTAAAGCAAGGGTTGTTTACCAGGTACCTGGTTCTACAACCTCTGCAAGCCCTGAACTGATATTATAGATAGAAACACATACATTTCTATATAGAGATACAGATATGTATATATCTAAAGACAAACAGTGTGTCCAATGATCCCTGCAGCCTAGTATTTCCACCCTTGTGCCTATTACATTGTACCAGGATCAGTGACCAATAACAAAAGTGACGGTATGTCACTTCTAAGATTATAAAAGGTTATAAAAGACTGGCATCTGTCTTAGCTTCTCTCTGTCTTGGGGAAGCAAACTTCCATGTGGTAAGCAGTCCCATTCACAGGCCTCCAGCTAAGAGCCAATAAGGAACTGAGACCTGACAACCATGTAAGCTCAGACTTGGATTCTCCAATCCTGTTTGAGACCTCAGATAATTGTATCTCTGTTCAACAGTTGACTGCAAACACAGCCAGAACCAAAACCCCGCTAAGCTGCTTCCATAAAAGCTGTAAGATAAATGTTTGCTTATCATACAATATGCAGTTTAATTCAATGATCATAATTTTTATGTCTACAAGTTAGCTTTGCCTTTTTTAAAAATATGCCTAGTTGGAGCACCCAGGTGGGGTGGTTCAGTCAGTTAAGCATCTGCCTTCTGCTCGGGAAGGGTCCTGGGATAGAGCCCCGAGTGGGCTCTCAGCTCAGCAGCAGCCTGCTTCTCCCCTCTCCCCACCGCTCCCCGTTTATACTCTCTCTCTCTGTCTCTCTGTCAAACAAAATCTTTAAAAAAATTAAAATATCTGCCTGGTTGTTTTTGATAGTCTCTTGTTCATTGCAAATGCTTTTGTTTTCTGCTTTGTCTAAATGTTTTAAATGTCATTTCATATTACACATTCAAGAGGTAAATAAAAAATTTTCTCTGTTTTTAAAGGAAAATGACACCATTTTCTTGTTTCCCTCTTCTAGGAGTGTTTCCTTTGAAAATCCAATAAAAAAAAAAAAAATCCAAAAGGCCAAACTCCTCACTCCAGCCTTTTAAGAATGTGAAAGATTCTCTCAGTGGTCTGGGCTTTATCCCTTTTGGTATGTAAACACCTAGGAAGACAGAGCTTCACCTCAGGAGCTTAAAGTAGGTATATCTACTTGTTTCTAGGGAAAATAAGTTTTATTATTCTTTAGGATGAGGACAACTAATTAAACAAATGGCTACCCCAATTCCAATTCCTGAGTGAACTTAGGGTGAGAGAATGTGAAAAAAACAAAACTCAACCAAGAAGGATCTGGCCACAAACTGTGATGACAGTCCTCCTACAGAAAACTGGTTACCATTAATCCAAATACTAAGCAATAATTGTGCTGCCAAAAGGGAAACAGGCTACTATTGATCCTAAAGCCTCAGGTTTGTTACATGCTAGCTAAAAATTGCATGGTATAAAAGCATTATAATTAATTTAGCTGTATAAACTGTGTGAGATTTTATTCTGATTGGGTAGTTTCTTGTGAACTACCAATATACAACCACTTTATTGTGCTTAACTCAATAACAGAACAAACTTACTTTCATAATATAGTAAAGTATATATATCTCTTTCTTGGTAAGTTTCTTACTTCCCCAATGATATCTAATAATTCCAACTCCTATGGCCCTTTGTGGGTGTAATTTTGCTCTTTGTTGTTTTTCATAATGATCTCATGCCTGGCATTTCTTAAGTGTGGGAATCCTGAGAGCCTGGGTTAAAATATTCCTTTGCAGATTTACATTTGCTTCTGCCAGACACCAGAACACACTGCCCATCGACAACTACTGTGTTAATTTTTCAGCTAGAGGTTCCCCCAGACCATGCAGGTAGAGTAAAATCAAACCCTAAAACTGCATGAGGGCCAACCTGCAGTTATGAATTCTCAGGGAACACTTTTTCCTTCCACTCAGTACCTAATGATGTGGAAAACAAAGGCAGAAGAAAAAGTATTAAATTTCCTTACTACCTACAGCTCATTGACAAGTCCTTGAAATAGGCAGAGTGACAGTCCTCTAGGGACTCAACTGCCTCAATGTTAATACTTTGCTAAGTGCAAAAGACAACCCTAGCCCCACCTGCACCCCCAGGATCCTGTAACCCCCCACCCCCAGGATCCTGTAAATCTACTTGTAACATATGAAAACTCCTTTAGAAACTTCCTTTATCTCTAAATCCCCCAAGATACGTGTTGACAATCACCCCAAACCCAAGCATATGGCCCACCGATATACATCTGAAGGGTCTCATGACTAAGGTTTTATTGACGGTAATAAATGACCTTTCCCAGCAATAGCTAGCCCCCTCAAGGTCCTGGAAACCTCGCTTCCAAATTCCTTAGAGACTTCGGCTATCCCCACCCCCCTCCCAACTTGAAAGTATATAATGGGCCGCTCCTCATGACCCCAGTGCCGCCCTTTCTGCCCACGGGTCCTGTCCCCATGCTTTGTAAAACCACCTTTTTGCACCAAAGACATCTCAAGAATTCTTTGTTGGTCATCGGCTTCAAACCCTAATGTTCCTTCCTACATCATCTAAGGCCAAGCCAGACAAGCCAAGCCAACTAACCTGGTTCTTCCTTTTGCTGGTGAACAGACTGTTATTTTATCCTTCGGATTCAAGTGTTTCAGCATTATGCAGGGGTCTCAGCCGAGCTTATTTCCTCGCCCCCTTACTCTCACCTTTTATGAGCTTTACTTTCGTTCTGCTGAGCTGCTGCTAAAGCCTAAAGTTCTTTTATTTCAGCAAAAGTCCCTAGGGTGGCCCTAAAGTCAGCTTAAGCTTACCCCGTTCATTTTCAGTTCTTGTTCCCCACCTCACCCCTGCCTCTAACCTGATTTCTCTGACCTTGTTAAATGTTTTGATCTGGAGGGAGGGTATCTTATTACATCTTTTTTATCCGAAGGGTCTTTAAAAATATGGCATCCATTATGTTGGTAGAAGGAAATATCTAAGGCATTTGCTTTATAATAACTCTACCCTTTACCAGCCACTATCAAACCTATGGGATAAGATGGAGGTAGACAGAACAGACACAACATAGAATAAAAAACAGAGTATTATTGTTCTCAACTAATTCTCTTAGGTGTCTTGAGTAAACTGTAAGTACTATGTGTCTCTTCCAAACGTGAATACATAGATATTATAAAACATAACTTACGGTATCTGCTTTACTAAAGGAATGTGTCAAGTATTTACTCTTGCTGTTATTTCTTTTTCCCCATCTTCCCATTACTTTCAACAAGGCTCTTTATCCACAATGTCCTTAATTAAAAGTATTAAGAACTTCTGTTTTCTATTCTCCCTTCATGGGAATAAATTTTAAATGATATCAATCAATTCACTGGGCCAAGTGATTTAATGCTACATCTATATGATCTGCAGTATCAGCACAATGCTGATACTCCCCATGAGTCAACTCCCCTATGAGCAAAGACAGTAACTTCTGATATAACACAACAGATTTTGATAGAACTATACCTATTTAAGGACCACGTATTTCTTGGAGGGATATGGGTGAGAATATAAGTACTTGGCTTCCGAAGTACAGGTTAAATTTGCAAGGTATTATTGCTAAACTTGGTCTTTTATTTTTTTTTTAAAGATTTTATTTATTTATTTGACAGAGAGAGACACAGCGAGAGAGGGAACACAAGCAGGGGGAGTGGGAGAGGGAGAAGCAGGCTTCCCGCCGAGCAGGGAGCCCGATGCGGGGCTCGATCCCAGAACCCTGAGGTCATGACCTGAGCCGAAGGCAGTCGCTTAACCAACTGAGCCACCCAGGCGCCCCTAAACTTGGTCTTTTAAAAACTTGGTTAGCCAAATAAGCCTACTTCAGGAGTACACCTAAATGCTATCTTGGTCGCTTCCAAAAGCCACAGAAGATCTTGAATAGTGTGATTTCTGCTGTTTCACAGCACCCTTTTGTGGCAGTAGCGTGTGCAATTAGAGAGGAGGGAACTGGAAATCAGGACACAGAAAACAAAATAATCCAGTTATATGGAGAGATGGGTGGTCTGGAGCAGATATCATGCTACCAGTGATTTGGAAGGCGTGTAAGGCAATAGTATCTATTGCTTAAATTGGGGGCAGGAGAAAGATTGCTAGAATGTAAGCTCCATCAGAGAAAGAGTCCTCAATGATTTACTCCAGGTACATAATATGCATTCAATAAACCTTTGACCGAATACGGCAGTGCTAGAATACTGGAGGAGAAATTCATTCACAACTTGGGACTGGGAGTCAAGAAGAAGCTTGCCAGTGGAATTGAGTATGTCTGGAAAAGGAGCTAGTTCTGGAGGAAAAGTATAACTGGAAACTGTGGTATCAAACCTGCTTTCTCATATGACCCCAACCGCATTCTCTTACTTGAACATGTCATTCAACCTAGGTTGGATGAGACGCAAATCCTCTCTAGATTTCCAACAATTCTCTAACCATGTAAAAATGTTTCTTCCTAATGTTGCCTATAAATCCTCCTTGTTCCATACATAAACGCAAGGGAGAGACCGGTGTCGGCACAAAAGCCGGCAGGTGTGCGGCCAGAGCTACAATCCAGTTTCTGCCGCAGCTGCAAGCACCTTCCCCATTCCCCAGTCTTGGGGCGTCCATCAGGAGGAGATTTGAAACACGACTTAAAAGTATCAGAGTGAAGGTGAAACAAGAACACGTCGGCAGCTCGGGTCCAACTCTTAAAATTCCTGGTTCCAGGCTATGTATTTTGGGTGTGGCTGGCGCCAGCCGTGGAATCAGCACAAAAACTGGGTAAAGGTCGCCAGCTGAAGGCACGGTAGCCAGGAGACCTCTACGTGCGTCAGAGCTGGGGCGTTCCCCTCCGGACAGGCAGAACGCCCCCCTCAAAGCGCATTACGTCAACGAGCACAAGAGCAGTTACCTTGGCAGGATAACGCCCTCCATCCACCACGAGACTCCGCTCCACCCTCCCCTTGGGTACACCCATGCACACAAGGCCAGAACGGTATGTTAACCCTTCCCGGCACCACCTCGTTGTCGTACATCCAACGGCCTGTCGTAACGGCCGGCAAGAGAGCCGAAGGGCACGCACGCGATACACCCTACCCTGCTAGCCGGCATACGCGCACGTCGTTGTCGCAGGCCCTGGACACTGAAGCCAATGAGGAGCGGGGACGTTCCTACGTGTTAGGCAGCGCAGCCGCACGTCCCGCCGCGAGGGGACGGAGAGAGTTCGGTTGCACCAACACCGGTACTTAGGTGCGGACCGGCGTGTCCTTGGACTTAGAGAGCGGGACGTCCGGCTTGCGAGTGGGTACCTTCGTTTCGCGCGCGACGAAAGAGCGGTGAGCGCGCGGCGCGGAGGCCGCAGCGGGCTGGAAGCCGAGCACGGGGGCGCGCGACTGCGTTGAAGGGTGCGCGGGCAGGCCGAGGCCAGCGCCCGGCTTCTGCGGGTGGGGCCCACGCGGAGCCGGTAGGCCCGGGAGTCACGACCCCCGCTGGTGGGCAGCCGGAACCCGGTGGGCTACGGCTTGAGGTGGGGCGGAACCCCAACTAAGTCGGGGAATGACTCGTTCAGGGTCCTGGAAGTCCCGGAGGAGACCTGGATGCAATACGACTTGAGACGCAATACGACTTGAGACCCAGACTCTCGTAGTCGGGGCTGAGGAGCTGTGGAAGTGACAAGACTTCCCGAGATTAAGGGCGGGAAGGCGAGGGACGGCGCGTAGCGCCTCACGTTCTTCTTCAAAGGAAGCAAGAACTGCTGCTGCTCCTCCAAAAAGGGGTCATTTTCCTTCTGGGTCACCTGTCGCTTTTCCCCTTAACCTGCGTAGGTATCTCGGGAAGGTAGGTTTCATCAGTTTCCCTGAAATCGGACTAATTGGGTGACCTCGTGGTTGACTCCTGAGATCCCAGACTGGAGGATGGGGGTCCCTGGGAAACCTCGCAGCCCACCACTGCCCTCCCACCCACACGGCAAGGCAGTTTATAGTGACCTGAGCAGGCTGGATCAAGGATGCACGACTTCTATTTTTTTAAAACGTATTCTGACTTGCCAGAAGTTCTTCAATTTGTAGTATGGGTAAATAATTAGGCTTTCTTAAAGGTGGACATTTTGGTAGTTTGGGTTTAATGTAATCATGGTTTTGACTTAGAGTTGTGACTTTTTGTGACCTTGACCTCAACTTTTGAAACAGTTTAGAACTAGGTTCCCACTTGGCTTATTTGGGGTTTAATTCCATCACTTAAACACACATAGATGTGTGTTTCAGGAAGTTCTCCTTCCACCTAGTGGTTTGGGACTAAAGAGTCTGTTGCAAGTGTACAGAGCAAAACAAGATTCACTCTGGTACTAACGTCCTAGGTTTGCAGTAGGTTAGTAATTAAGTCACTAGAGTGACTACTGATTGGTTTCCATTGGATCTTTACATGGAAGAAAAAGGTAATAAATTGTCTTTAATTTTTTAGATTTAAAAAATGGGTGATGTTGAGAAGGGCAAGAAGATTTTTGTTCAGAAGTGTGCCCAGTGCCATACCGTGGAAAAGGGAGGCAAGCACAAGACTGGGCCAAATCTCCATGGTTTATTTGGCCGAAAGACAGGTCAGGCCCCTGGATTTTCCTACACAGATGCCAACAAGAACAAAGGTAAGGGGCTGGGGGCGGGGGGTCAGTTTTGAAATAACAGAAGCACAAATTGCATGAATATAACCAATGGTGAGCCCTTTATCGGGAGTGTAAAATACTTAACAATACATCCCTCCTTATTCAGGCATCACCTGGGGAGAGGAGACACTGATGGAGTATTTGGAGAATCCCAAGAAGTACATCCCTGGAACAAAAATGATCTTCGCTGGCATTAAGAAGACAGGGGAAAGAGCAGACTTGATAGCTTATCTCAAAAAAGCTACTAAGGAGTAATAGTTGGCTATTGCCTTATTTATTGCAAAACAGAAATGTCTCATGACTTTTTTTTTATGTGTACCGTATTTAAATTGATCTCATACACCAGAATTCAGATCATGAATGGCTGACAGAATATTTTTTTTTGGACAGTCCTGATTTAAATAAGATTGGCTTGTGGTTAAATGAACATGATCAGCTTTTTGAACACTGATAGTAATTCTGGTTCAGCAAGTGCTGTCACTTTTCCCCTCTTAAAATACGATTGGAATTGATTAGTAATGTTCAGCTTTTCACAGAGATGGTAAATGCCATCTCTAAACTTATAGGAGATTGGTTTTATATTTAGATTTATATAACTGGTTATATTAATATATTTAAATACTGAAGAAATCCCTTCACTGTCTCAGAACCAGCAAGACTCAGCTGTGTTTCAAGTTGTGTTTGTTAGCCTGTTAAAGGCAAGGGTTGAAGATAAGCTGGCAGTGTCCACTTTATCTTTTTGGTCTTAACTATGCCAATTTAATTAAAATTCTCTGCATCTAAGATGTTGTCTTTTGCTTAATGGAAGGCATTTTAGTGTGGTTTATGTTTAATATTAAAGGATAACACCTCACATTTTATAGATGATCTATAAGGTCAGATGCTTTTAAAATTCAGTGTGACAATATTTAGCAGCAGACTTGGCTTGTGAATTCTGTACTACGACTAAGTTATAATTCAGAATTGTCTTCTAAACAGCTATGCAAAGACACAGCTGTGGAAATACCATATATGTATGATTGGTAATGGTGCTTTTGCCAACTTGTTAGAAGGATTAAAATAAAGAGATCTATCATCAGCACAAATTTGTAAATTATGTGATGAGGCTTAAGATAATTAAAAACAAAATCACAGATCATGATTTTTCTCATGTGCCTGATTTACTGACTGATGCCAAAATTTTGAGTAAAACCATTCTAAGTACTTGTGGAGCAGTGTTACTAGTTATAGTACTCAGTTGTGTTTACTTAGTCTTCTAGGACACCCTGAACTAGAACAACACATCAGTAATTTATCTTTAGAGTTTCCTCAGCCAGAATGAGCACTGGAGTGTTTATGCCAAATGTGGATAGGATAAGGTGCTTCTAGTCATAGTTTGGAGGTATATAACTGTATAATTTGTGTACCAAGTTATTTCATACGTGGTCCACGCCATACGATTTAGAGGGGGCCCTGGAGGTTTTATGGAGATGGTGAAATTCTCAGTGAAGGTAATCTGGTGGCGATGAGAGCCATCTCTGAGACAAGGAGACTGGGAAGAGGCTTTGTTAATGGTTTCAAAGGTGATGGGGGTGATAGCCTGTTAAGGCTTGACAAAGCAATTTGTAACTTAGGAATCTCATTTTCAGTCATCAGAGAAATGTAAGTAAGCAAAGAAGTCAGGCATGCAGAAACAATTTGGGAAAGCAGAAGAAAGCCTGCTCTTCAGAGGAAAGGCCTATGTAACAGAGAACTTGCTAACTGCAGAAGTCAGTGGTATTCAGAGACGGTACAGCAATTTAGTTTCTAAGAATTATAGATCATTATGGGAAGACTTGGAGGCCAGGGAGTTGATTTACTTCTGTGCCTCCTACATCAACTAAAGCCTATGTTGGCAGAGATAATTACTAAGTACCTGCTGTGTTCTAGGCCAGTTGTACTCATTAAGTGCCCCTGGTGATTTATGTATAACGTTTAAGTGATCTACAGTTAATTCGGAAGTGAGAGTCCCAGCTATGAAGTATATATGCTTTCTTAGAAATAGAGGACAGGGACACCTGGGTGGCTCGGTCGGTTCAGCATCCGCCTTTGGCTCAAGTCATGATCCCAGGGTCCTGGGATTGGGTCCCTGCTCAGTGGGGAACCTGCTTCTCCATCTCCCCTGCTCTTGCGTGCTCTCTCTGATAAAATCTTAAAAAAGAAGACAAGAGCACTGTCTAACCCATGTTTTCATTCCTATTGCTCCATTATAGGTGGCTTGGTGCTATCACAAGTGAATCAGGTTTTTAAGGAGTGTTTCCCAGGTGCCACCTACACTCTGAATTTTGCCTAGAACAGCACTGTCCAGTAGAATTTCTGTGATGATGGATTGTACTTGGGCAGTCCAGTACGGTAGCCACTAACCACATTTGGCGATTAAGCCCTTGAATTATGACTAAATTTACATAGCCATAGATGGCTCATAAGATTGCTGTTGAGCATTGACATCTGTGAAAGCACTTAACTGGTGAGCACGGGAATACTTTTCATTTTATAGCCATGTCAAATTCCTTGAAAGTCAGTGAAAATTTACCTCTTCAAGGTTGCAGTGGTCAAATTGTCCTATCTAGTGTTCTTTCGTATTCTCAATTAGCTCTGATGATCTCTAGGACTTTTGACACCCTTGACTGCTCTTATTTTAATCTCCCTTGGTTTAAGTAGTTTCACACTCAATGTGGAATAAAACAGGCATTGTAAAATCTTTACACACTTACCTGTAATCTGTTGCTAACCCAAATTCATTTTTTTGACATGACATTTTGGCCAAATTCTAGCCCTATCACTTGGATTGCTTTATAAAGTTCTTTCAGTTCTCAGCTTATCTTTACTACCTCATAAGGTGTATGGAACAAGTATCTTTCCTATTTTATATTTAAACAGGCTCAGAGAGGTTTCTGTCAAAGGTCACACAGGCATTACCTTGGAGTAGTATCACATGAACTGACCCTGCCTTTTTTACGCTGTCTTCTAAAGCTCCATCTCCATTTAAACCGGGTCATCTATTAGTCTCTACAGAACTCACACTTCCTTTTCTTACTAAAGACTGCGTTCTCCAGGGACGCTTGGGTGGCTCAGTCGGTTAAGCTTCTGCCTTCGGCTTAGGTCATGATCCCAGAGTCCCGGGATTGAGTCCCACATTGGGATCCTTGCTCAGTGGAAAGTCTGCTGCTTCTCATCCTTTCCCCCTCATGCTTTGTATCTCTCACTCTTTCTCAAAATCTTAAGAAAAAAAAGACTGCATTCTCCAGGTGTCTGAACCTCTGCAGTCCTTGCAGGTGGTGCCTGCTTGTCCTTTAACGCTGTCCACAACAGAGGCCATTGTGGTCTTGGCATCTTCCAGATCGTTACTACTCTTCTCACAGGCAGAACTACCTGTGTGAGATTCATGACATCTTCGTGGATCCTTCTGTTTTCTGTACTCCCGGACGTTCACTACATTAACTGAAAATTTACATACTCCATTCCAACTCTTAAAAAAATTATACTGGTAATAACTACATAAAAGTGAATGAATGACCTGTCCTTAATGCAACTATAACCTCAAAAAAAATTTTTTTTTAATTTTACTTGACAGAGAAACGGAACACAAGCAGGGAGAGTGGGAGAGGGAGAAGCAGGCTTCCCACGGAGCAGGGAACCCGATGCAGGGCTTGATCCTGGGACCCTGGGATCATGACCTGAGCTGAAGGCAGATATTTAACGGCTGAGCCACCCAGGCACCCCTATAACCTCAAAATTTTTTACTTGATTTTAACTCAGTGCTTCTTTCTCCTCGTTGCAACTTAAACTTGTCATTACTCCAGAACGACTCCACTTCTGAAATTTGAAGTCCTGTTATACAGCCTCATACTACTCCATGTCTCTCTTGATCTCTATTCTGTTTCCTTGAACAACTCAAAACCCCGGTCCCTGACCATTCCCTTGTGGCTTTCCTTAGCCAGCTTCTCTGTATCTTTTCAATCACTGCATTGCCTGCACCCTCTACCGTTGTCATCTGTGTTGCTTTTTGGGGCATCCGCTCTATGCACACCCAGGCTGGGAGCAGCCCAGCTATCTGATTTCTCCACTTCCACACCCAATCTGAGCATTACTGGAGAAAATCACACACATCTGCCAACTGGCACACTGTTGTAAACCTCTCATTCAACTGAACGAGCAGACACCCAGCACAACTGTCATTATATAACCATTCTTTCCCAGTCTTCCTCATGGTTATAAAATCATGCTCCTCAAGCATATCTCTCCCCTCCCCTCTCGCAGTAGATCGATGACCTTGCCTCCCATTTCATACACGAATTCTTTACTTCCTGACTACAAGGAAGGGTTTTGTTGTCTCCCATCCCCCACCTTCAACAGTGTTCTTAATTCAGATATGGTTCAGAATGTTCAATTACATCAACAGGAGCTCCAGATGTGTCCCAATTCCCAACCCTCTGTCTTCTGCTTCCTCTCCCATAGAAGTTTGAAAAGGTAAATGCTTGCTTTCATTTCCATGCAGGAGCTTCACTTTGGGACCCATACTCCAACAGAACAAATACACTTACGTTCTGGAAGTTAACAGCTTTTCTTAGTTTAATGAAATTGTAGCTCGGCATGGTTAATACATCTGAACCAAGAGATTAAAAATCTTTACAGTTCGGGGAGGATAAGGGAAATCTATAGGTTTTCTAAGTCACCCGCCCTGAGTTGGAGCATATCATACTGTCAGATAAATTTTACTTTTGGTGAGTGTTGGAGGAAGACAGCCCAAGGATCTGAACCCTCTGCTGATGCTGCTTAATGGACTCCTGCACAATAACACTTCTGTGCCTTAAGTTAACTCATCTGTAAACTGACATTAATTACAACATCCCTGAGGGTTGGTGTAAGGATTAAACAAGAGAATGTGTTTAGCATGCTGCCTGACACTCTACACACTGAAATGATAGCTAATTTTTAATTGGATGGGCAGTACAATTTATTAAATTAATAGCTGGACAGATTGCATGGAAGGGACACCAAGCGGACTCCTAACTGAAGTGGTATAATGGAAGAGAAGTGCCTAGAATCAGATTTGTATCCATGACTCCAGACCATAATTGTGGTAACTCACTCACCGGGTGATGCCTCATTCCCTATTCGTGACCAGGAACAGGAATCAGTGAAGAGCAACGTCCATCAATTCCATTTACCTTTTTGGAGGGAGGTCTGAGATGTGGTCAAAGGATTAAATGGGCACCTAATTTTCATACACTTGTGTGTCTAGTTTTTCCAGCAACTTAATAAAGACAAAGTTGTTAATGCCCTACTTATTGGGATTATGCCAGTCTGCCAACTTCTGAATCTTTAAAGGTAATTTCAACAAGGAAGGAGACAAATCAAGATGGGACCATGTGCATTAAAGGCAGCTTAGAGGGCCTCCTAGGTGGCTGTCGGTTAAGCATCCAACTCTTGGTTTCAGCTCAGGTCATGACGTCTCGCTCCTGGGATCAAGCCCCACGTTGGGCTCTGCACTCAGCACGGATTCTCTTTCCCTCTCCCTTCTGCTAACTCTCTCTCTCAAATAAGTGATAATAACAAAGGCAGCTTAGAGGACAATGTTTAGGAGGCTGACTCCAGCCCTCCACTGTTCTACCTCCCAGGATTTATCTGGAGGCGCAATCCAGGTCATAGTAGGATACCACCAGCAAGTCCCTTGCCTGTGAAGAACTAGTGCTTCAGTTTCCTGTCTTGGCACAGTGGTTACAACTTGTCACGAGCAATATTCAGTAGGTGTATTTTTAAAGACTGTTGAGTCTGGAAACCAGCACCTTGTATAATTCTTGGATGGGTCATGTGTGATGTAAGAAAATACCACTATTTTAGCCAAACAAACACGTACCCAGGTTAGAGACAGTATGGGAAGAGATCTGTGGGAAAGATTATTTTTTTAAAGATTTTTATTTGTTTATTTGTCAGAGAGAGAGCGTGCACAAGCAGGGGGAGTGGCAGGCAGTGGGAAAAGCAGGCTTCCCGCTGAGCAGGGAGCCCAATGCGGGACTCGATCCCAGGACCCTGGGATCATGAACCTGAGCCGAAGGCAGACACTTAATTGACTGAGCCACTAGGCATCCCTGTGGGAAAGATTTTTAATTTGTGAGTCTCCTGAATCGGAGTAGGTTAAGATATTTGGTTTCTTGGTATGTACATAAGGTTAGGGGGGAAAGGGATTTTAAGGAACGTGTTTAGTGGAAAAACAGGAAGGGCCTGCTCACTTTGCCCCCTCCCAACATGATATCTCTCAAGATAAAGTACTGTAAATCAAGGTAAGGTAAAGACTCCAGTGCTCTTTTATAGCATAACAAAACAAAAGGTAGCCTGCATATGCCAAATTCTTTTTGTAGATATCCTACCTGAAAATTGTGATAGCTTTCTTTCTATTCTCCATCCTAAAGTTGATGAAGCAGTTCACAACGAAGGCCTCTATTGGAAGATACAAGAGAATTCAGGTAAGGTGTGTGATTTTCTAAAACCCTCTTAGCTGGAGCAGTTGTCCCCTTTACCCTTATTCATTCTCCAGCAGAATATCTTGAAAGTAGACAGCTAATGACTTTACCCTTGGCCTTTTACATGTAGGTGCAATTTCTGAATCCAGCTACTTTTTCACAGGGAACTGCCCTCCAGGACACAGCTCCAAACTCCTCGCCCTTTGTTTGTTTCCTCTTTCACTGATCATTCCTTCTCAGCCTCATTTGTAGAGATTTTTGGTTGTGTGTGTGTGTGTTGTCCATTCTCAAAGAGACTGCTCTTTGCCTATTTGATACCCATTCTCCCCTTCATTTTTAGTAACAGAACCTTGATTTTCTTTTCTTTCTTTTCTTTTTCTTTTTCTTTTTTTTTTTTTAGGGTGACAATATACCTATAAAAGACTACACTCTCCAACTTCCCTAGGTGTGGTCAGTGGGTCAAGTGGAGGTCAGTTGGGTGGGACTTAACAAGAAATCTCTACAGAGATCTGACTCAGCTAGAAGGATTGCCCTTTTACCCCTTCTCTTTTTTTTTTTTTAAAGATTTTATTTATTTATTTGAGAGACAGAGAGAGAGAGAGAGAGCGAGCACATGAGAGGGGGGAGGGTCAGAGGGAGAAGCAGACTCCCCGCCGAGCAGGGAGCCTGATGCGGGACTCGATCCTGGGACTCCAGGATCATGACCTGAGCCGAAGGCAGTCGCTTAACCAACTGAGCCACCCAGGTGCCCACACCCCTTCTCTTCTTCCTGCCTAGAAACTAGATAAGATGGCAAAACCCTGGCAGCCATTTTTGACTATGTTGCATCATTGAAGATGATGGATGGTGGAGCAGAAAGATGGAGGGAACTAGCACATTGGTGATGTGGCCAAAGTGCCATACTAACCCAGACTTCTTTAATAGTCTAATAAACTTCATTTTTATTTAAGCCATTGTTACTTAAGTTTCTGTTATATGCAGCTGATTCTAATCCTAACGGATGCCTACCCCTTATAATGTCAGTGCCCCCCACAGTTACGTCTTTGATATTTTTCTTTACATTTCCCCCTTTGGCATATCCACACACATGCCAGTGACTTCATATCTATAACTACAGTCCAAATCCCTCTCGAGTTCAAAAGCCATATGCTCACCTGCCTTTTAGACGTCTTTATTTGGATTTCTCCCTAGGCACTGTGGTAGGCTGAAAAAGGGCCACCCAAATATGTCCATGCCCTAATCCCTAGAATCTATGAATGCTACCTTATATGGCAAAAGGGACCTTACAAATGTGATCAAGTTAAGGATCCGAGATGGAGAATTTATCCTGAATTATTTGGATGGGCTTGATGAGTCAGAGAAGAAGGCAGTGTGACAATGGAAGCAGAGATTGGAGTGATGTGGCCACAAACCAAGAAATGCCGGCAGCCTCTAGAAGCTGGAAAAGACAAGGAATGGATTCCCCTTTTGAATCTCCAGAAGGAACCAGCCCTTCCAACACTTTGATTTTAGCCCACTGAGACCCATTTTGGAATTCTGACCTCCAGAACTATAAGATATAAAGTTTATGGTAATTTGTTACAATGGCAATAAGAAACTGATACAGGCACCTCAAACCTAACATATCCTAAAATAAATTCATTAACTTTCCCCCAAAACCTGATTCTTTTATATTTCCTATCTTGAGTATTATAGCATCCAAAATATGAAATATATAAAGTTAGTCTTATAACCTAGATTTGCCCCACTCTTACCATCCTTCACTCATCACTTTGTATTTTCATTTCTATGTATTAACTGTCATTCAAATCAGTTCCTAATTTGTCTGCATTATCTTCCATCTGTATTATAGTAGCACAATGTTTCTCAACTGGGGGTAAATGTGCCACCTTGGGCAGAGGAGGGGGACCTTTGGCAAATGTCTGGAGATATCCTTGGTTGTTACCACTGTGCAGGGATGCTGTTGGCTGGCATCAAGTGGGTAGAGGCCAAGGATGCTACTGAACATCCTAGAGTTCTCTGAGCAGCCCCCACAACAAAGAATTCTCTGGCCTAAAATGTTAATACTGCCAAGATTGAGAAAGCCTGCCGTAGTCTTAAAACTAGTTTCCTTGCCTCCTATCTTAAACCACTCCAGTCATGACAATTTCCAATTCCGTGGTGAAATCTACAGGTATATCTTATTTTATTGCACTTTGCAGGTACTACTTTTTTTTTTTTTTTTTTTT